>NW_020884872.1:21621764-21674335 GCF_003945725.1 Corapipo altera
AACCTTCCCTAACCTTCCCAAACTTTCCCTTCCCAAACCTTCCCAAATCTTCCCTTCCCAAACCTTCCATTTCCATCATTGCCCACCTCACTTGTGCAGAATTGTCTTCCAAGGAAAATCAATATCCTTCTCTCTGTATGGCTTCTATATTTTCCCTTTGCAGATGAAAAATTGTGTGGCGATATTTTGACTTCTTAGGTTCAGAGATAGGAATGTCATGTGTTAGGATTACCTATCAACATTTTAAGAACAATATTGAAAAAAAAAAAAAAGTTCATTCGTTATAATAAGATCATTCCTTATAAGTCAACAAAATCCCAGCACAAATTGGAGGACTCTTATGACAGAAATATCACTTTCAAAAAAATGCATTTTTAAGATAATTTCTGAAATCAAGTCAGATTTCTCTCTGCTGATTCTGGTGTTTGAGTAGTTAATCTCTGCTGTAATAAAAAAATAATTTTGATTATTTGTAAAAAATGGTCATTTGACCCTGCACCATGCTTTCTAGTTGAACTTTGTGATTCAGTGCCAACTCATTTTCATTGTAAAACTTGGGTACATAGAAGAAAACAAATACTGTCTTTGTAAGCACACATAATTCTTTATATGTAAATGTTATGCTGTACTCCTACTATTCTTAGCTTATTTCTTCAGGGAACTGTGGCAGGACCCAACAAATCATGGACTGCTTTGACAGTGTGGATTTGAAGACCTTCACATTGCTGACTCTCTAGGTATAACTGAGATGGCACTTCAGAAAAAAAAAAAAAAAAGTGCTTTTTTTTTCTACATTGCCATTGTTTTCATGCATATATTCCAGCATTCTACAATTTTTTTCTTCAGCCTGAGAGTGGCAAAAAAACCCCAAAAAAACAAAAACAAAGCAAAGGCTTTTTTACCAATTATTATCATCAGAAATTTCTCAAAAAACTTTAAGTGAGAATTTGTTTTATAGGCACACCAACTGAATTTTTAAAGGAGTCCAGTACAAGACTTGTCTTTTCTGTAAGTTTAGTAGGCACAACAAACCTGGTATATTTTACAACCCTACTCCATTTTTGCTCTTTATTAAGCTCAGCAAGAGATCTTTTCACAACCAAACCAAATTATCCTTAAAAGCATGACAAAGAGTCAATTACTTGCTTTTCTACTTTTCTCTTTAAACCTCTCCAAATAAATTTACATCATTTACATCCTTATTCATAGCCTATTTAGTACCTCTTCCTGTACAATAAAGTATTTAACCCCCCTCTAATGGGAAATGGAAATGGAACCCCCCGTTTGCACATGAAGGAAAAGGAGTTTGGGGAACCTTTTCACATTCTATTTTCCTTTTCAGTGATTGAAGACTGAACTTCCTTGGCCAAGAATAACTGAACTCCATTTCACAGAATCGTGTAGGTTGGAACAGATCAGTCACCAAGCACATTCCTTGATTGCCATGATTGCCAGCCTTCAAAGATGATGGCTTCCCAATGTCATTAACCAGTCCATTTTGAGTGTCCCACTTCAGGTGCCATGAACTTTAGTATGATTTGTGATGTATGACTCATAATTTCTTAAGTGCTCCTTATCTATATCTACAACCCCAAACAGATTCATTCATCATGTTTTCATTTCTTTCATTGAAGCCTTAGTTCTTCATATACATATATAGCTCATATATATCCATATGGAAGGAAACAAATTTCTGTACCTGACTAGAACTCCTTTATTTTAGTGTCATGTTTGCTAAATTGAGTATCATTAAACATTTTCTATTAAGTTTACAGAAGATTGAATATTACTAATAACCTGAGATGCTAAACTATTTGATAGAGGAACATTAATTTTCAGGTTTGCTTGTTCCAGGAGTCAGGATATCATGTTTTATCTGGAAGCTCAGATTTTGGTCTTCTTGCTCTTCTTTATGCGCTTTAGAATCTTAGGCAGATTTGGTGACTAGCTATTTATAAACTGGAAATTCTCCAATATTCTTTAATAAGACTTTGTTTTAGGAAATTATACTTTAATTATTAGATCTTAAAATATTGTCTACCCTTATAAATTCATCAGGTTCTGTACCCTAAAAAGTGTTATCTAACACTATTAACACATTTTTACCACAAAATACTTATTAACATAATAATTGAGAATGGCAAAATACATGAGAGGGTAATTACACTGAATTGCTTATACCACTTTGTTTATTTTTAGGAAAATAGTGGGGGGTTGGTCATATTTTGAATTCAGAAAATGAGAAAATTTAGGTTTTGTTTCTGATTACTCTAATTTGATTTGGTAATAAATTAAACTAATTTCCGCAAGTCAAGTCAGTTTTGCCTGTGATAATAGCTGTTGAGTGATCTCTCCTGTCCTCATCTTGACCCACTAGACTTTCACTATATTTTCTCTTCTTTGTCCAGCTGAGGAGGTAGTGGTAGAGTTGCTTTGGCAGGCACCTGATGTCCAGCCAGGGTCAACCCATCACAGATCACATGTCCTTCAGCTTTAACTTCTCAGTGTTTTTTCCCAGGAGACCTTCTGTAGTTATGTGTCTCTTTTCTTCATCTTTTTATGTCACCTAGCAGCTGCCCTTAACTTTTGTTCATTTAGGATGTGATGGCTCCATAACAAAGTGGTGAATTCTCTGGAGAATTAGCTACACAGACATTTCTCTGTACATAGACAGTGTAAATGGGGGGAGGTTTTTTTCTTGTGTTTTGGGCGTAGATTTATTTTTTAGCGGGATTGGTTTTATTTTTTTTTTTTGATTGTTTCCCCTCAGAACTAAACCTCTACTGGATTTTGTGTTATTTTTGAAAAATGTTCTTTCACCATGTCTTCAAAACTGGTAGCATCTAGATTTCTTTAAAGATTTAAAAAATTGTTTACTAGCCTAAGAAATAAGCCTCAAATATATTAATCTTAAACCAATTGCTTTTGAATCTATTTTGCTTATGGTACTTTTTTTCCTCTTGTGCTTGATTATTACTCTGATTTATTTAATTGGGCTTTGAAATAATTTGCCTAGGAAGATGTAATTTTTTTTTTCTTTTATGTGGTTCACCACACACATGATTTATACTTCATTTACTCTGATGACAGAAAGAAAGCCTTCACGTTACCGGTATTTCATTAGAGAGATGTCATGACTGTCTATCAGCACACTCTCATGAAACAGACAAACTTTTATGCCTCTCTTAAGGTTAGCAATGCCATAGATCTGCAAGGATTATTAATAAACTTACAATTGACTTTAAACCTACAAAGTGCTGTATATATCATAGCTCACCATCACTGTACCCATGGGAACAGGCTGATGATCTGGAAAAAACAGCTACCCATCTCAAAAAATAATAATCTGTGAAAAAAGAAAAGCTTTCCAGTCAAAATCCACAAAGTTACTGTTTTCTGAAACTAATTTATTTTGTCTACTTTATATTTCTATAACAAATGCTTATTTCAAATCTAAAAAGAATAAACAAAACTTTGGATGATAATGGTTTGCAAACAGTATTAATGTATTTTTCACTCTTCAAGCTATCAGATCTTCCTCAGTGAGCTGGACTGAAGCTGGGTGATATACACTGATTACAGGCTGGGAAATCACTGTCCAGAAAGAACCTGAATTCAAGAGACATTTTTCGTTAGTAAAATACTGGGACCCATGCTCAAGAATTCATGCTGTACTAAACTGAAGAATTTACCTAGTGGTTGCCCTAATCTATGTTCCAGTAAATTCCACTCTCCAAATACCAATAAACTGCAGCCTCCTGGTATTACCTATTATATTATTTTAAAGTGCCAAGATGTCTTGGTGTGAAGGATTCTATATTGAAAGATTATTAATCTGCTTACATTCAGAAAAGAAATTGGTGTGCAAATCTCTTGATTAGTATCTCAATATGTCTTCTGTGATGAAGCCTAAATATTCTGTGCAAGAAAGGGAAAAAAAAAGAAGTCCATCCTCAAAAGAAATAGATTGAAAAATTTTCTACCATCAACTTCTTGACTCCTATAAGCAAATGTTGTGGATTTTTTCCTAAAATATTTATGTAAAAAGAACAAATAAAGTGGAATATAACCTACAACAATTGTAACCTGGAAGAACTATTTTATGAATATCATTATGTTGTTCTTCCTTAATGATTTGGAAACAGGGTAGATTCATACTTGAAATACAGTTAAGAATTTAAAAAATGACAGCTATTAACCATGGCAGGTATACATTGTCACTGTTGCATTATTAGATTTTGTGCTGCACACCTATCAGTGGTAAATTTAATGTCATAAACAAATATTTTTTCTGACATATTGTCATTGAAGGAAGATTTAATTCAGGGAATTCTTTTTGCCTCTTATACAAATCACACAGTCACAGTAAACACAGGTAAATTAAAGACCAACAGATAAGAAAATAAATGTATCTCAGAACACCGTGCATATTCCCTTGTTAGAGTCAATGAAAGGCTTGTTCCAAAATTTATATAGGAAATAGATACTTATTTTAAAATGATATTTAGTTTGTAATTATCACACTGATTTAGGTGAGTCAAAAGATATGTGAATGAAAAAGAAAAAAACCCCAAAATCTCATTCTTTAGTAAAAATAAATTCCCTATCTCGAAACTACTATAAAAACATCTATGTTTTATGTATAGTGGAGATGACATTAAATAAAAGAAAAGCAATGAAAAAAATGGGGTCAGTGCACCCCATCAAAGTGCAGATCTTCACATAATGACTACAGCAACACATCATTATAATTTTAGGCATAGAGTATTCAGTGTTCCCCAAAGTCATTAGAAATTATAGTGTAATTGACTATTGCATATCTTTAGAAATATATTAGTCTGACTCTTTAATGAAATCTACATAAATTATATTGCAAGAACATCCTAAGCTGCATGTTGTGATTTTAAAAATATAATCATAATTCTTTTCAGTTTTAAATGTATGCAATCAATGGAATTTGCCTGTTTTCAGAACTCCTTAAAGAATTAATTTTATAAATGGCCTCTGATAGAGAATAATGTAAAAACCTATTACTTGTTACAGTTCACTTTCAGATATTCTTCTGCCAAGCCATAATTATAGAGTACAAGAGGAAATCATAGGGAAGGTTTGTGTAAGACACTAGTGGCAGTAGTGAGCTCCACTTGCGCATTTGAAAAATTTCTTTCAATCCATTTTCCACTTAAGTCATTGAAGCATCTATACTTTTACTGTTTCCAATATTAATCATAAAATTTCATGTGAGATGGACATACGCATTAATGGCTCTACTTACACAGCCTCTCACCAGGGGCTGATTTAAGGACATATCAGAATGTAGTTGTGGCTGATTCAGAATGAAGGAGGTTTGGGTTCTGACTGCAGTTCAAAAATGTCATGGAACAGTTGTTTTTCTGAGATTTTTTTTACACATTGGGTTCAGCAGTTTTATGACTACTGCCTATGAATTTTGGGCCTGTATAATTATCTACAAGATCTGGTTTATGAGACATTATCACTGAAAGGGAAATTGGACTTCGCACATTATGAACATATATCATAAAAGCTGGGCTTTTTCCAAAGCTTGATGTAACCAGTGGAAGATTTTCAGTTTATTACAATAAGTCTTGGATGAGGCCTTTGCCTGTACCTGATAGGTCAGCTAAAGAAAGCAGTGGAATTCAGAAGCTTCAAAATATTTTATAAATGAAAATATTTTTTGGAAACATGGTCCGACATCTGTTGTCACAGACTAATGTCATTTTTTGTCTTCTCTGTTGTCTGACAAGGTTTCTACCTCTCTTTACTTCTATCTAATAAATATCAGCTTTGTTCTTTCAGAATTTGGTTGTATTTCCTGTACTTCTGTTTTCTCGGCTTAAGGCAACTGTAAGTTAGTGCCCCTCTGTCTATGATACACTGTACTAGTTAGAATACAAAATAAAGAAGTCATCTCTACCTGGGTATGACCTGATGTGGTGAGTTGACCCTGGTTGCACAGCAGGAGCCTGCCAAAACCACTCTACCACTCCTCTCCTCAGCTAGACAGGGGAAAGAAAATATAATAAAAGGCTGCTGGGTCAAAATTGGACAGGAAGAGATCACTCACCATACTGTCACAGGCAAAACAGACTCAGCTTGGGGAAATTAGTTTAATTTACTACCAGTCAAACCAGAGTAGAGAAATGAAAAATAATCCCAAATCACAGAATCACAAAGTCAAAGAATATGATGAGTTGGAAGGGACTCATCAGGATCACCCAGTCCAAATCTTGGTCCTCCACAGGACCGTTCCTAAGAGTCATATCATGCATCAAGAGTATCATCCAAACACTTCTGGAACTCTGTCAGGCTTGGTGCTGTGACCACTTCCCTGGAGACCCTGTTCCAGTACCCAACCATCCTATGGGTGAAGAATCTTTTTCTAATATCCCACTTAAACCTCCCCTCACACAACTTCAGGCCATTCCCTCGGGTCCTGTCACTGGTCACCACAAAGAGATCAGTGCCTGCCCTTCCTCTTCCCTTCGTGAGGAAGTTGTAGAGTACAATGAGGTCTCCTCTCAGTCTCCTCTTCTCCAGGCTGAACAGATCAAGTCACCTCAGATCTTCCTCATACAGCTTCCCCTCAAGATCCTTCACCATCTTCGTTGTCATTCTTTGGACACTCTCTAATAGCTTTCTTCTATTGTGGTGCCCAAAACTGCACACAATATTCCAGGCGATGTCGCACCAATGCAGAGTAGGGTAGGACAATCCCCTCCCTTGTTGTGCTGGTGATGCTTTGCCTGATGACCCCCAGGACACGCTTGGCCCTCCTGGTTGCCAGGGCACTGCTAACTCATATTCAACTTGCTGTTGACCATGACCCCCAGGTCCCTTTCCATGGCACTGCTTTCCAGCATCTCATTCCCCAGTCTGTCTGTACATCCAGGGTTGCCCCATCCCAGGTGCAGAATCCGGCACTTCCTCTTGTCTAACTTCATATGGTTGGTGATTGACCAGTCCCCTAATTTGCTGAGGTCTCTCGGTGGGACTTCCCCGACTCTGCGGGAGTCAACAACTCCTCTGGGCTTTTTGTCATCTGTAAACTTGCTTAATATCCCTTTCAGTCCTGTCTTCAAGTCATTTATGAAGATGTTGAAGAGTACAGGGTCTAAGATGGAGTGCTGTGGAACCCCACTAGTGACAAGTCACCAGTCTGATCTTACCCCATTCACTTTTTCCCAAATCTTTGTTCACGATTTACCCTCTGTGCTCAACATGTGAGCCAATTGCTTATCCACCAAATGATGTGTTTATCCAGCTGTGGCCTGGACATTTTGTCCAGAAGGATCCTGTGAGAGACAGTATTGAAAGCTTTACTGAAATCCAAAAAGATTACATCAACTGGCTTCACTTGGTCAACTAGGGGGGTTACCTTGTCACAAAAGGAAATCAGATTTGATAAGCAGGACTTTCCTCTCATGAAGTCATGCTGGCTCTGACCGATGACAGTGTTGTTTTTCAGGTGTTTTTCAATATTTCCCAAGATAATCTTCTCCACAACTTTACCAGGCACTGAAGTGAGACTGACAGACCTTTAGTTTCCATAGTCCTCCTTCTTGTCCTTCCTGAAAATTGGGACAACATTTGCCAGCTTCCAATCAGCTGGGACCTCTCCGAAATCCCAAGACCAACCAAAAATCATTGAGAGAGGTTTTGTGATGACATCAGCAACTCTTTGAGGATTCTTGGATGAATCCCATCAGGCCCAGCTGGAGCAGCAGATCCCACACAGTTTCAGGGTCATCTGGGAGTTGATCATTCTCGCAGTCATGGTCCTCCAGCTCAGGGTACTGATACCTCCTTGGTCCATCATCTGTGTTGAAGACAGAGGCAAAGAATGTGTTAAACACCTCTATCTTGTCTCTGTCCCTGTTTATGAGGTGACCATCCTCATCCTTTAACAGGTCAATGATATTTCTATACTGCCTGTTGTCATTAATGTATTCGAAAAAACTCTATTATTCCCCATATTTGTCACCAGCTGCAACTCCAGGTAAGCTTTGGCTGCACGGATTTTCTCTTTACAGTAGCAAGCAGCATCTCTGTATTCTTCCCATGTCACTTCACCTTGCTCCCACTGAGTATACACCTTCCTTTTTTGCCTTATTTCCAAGAGAAAATCCTTGCTCAGCCAAGCTGGCCTTCTGCCTCACCTGCTTGACTTCCAACATGTGGGAATTGTCCGCTCCTGTTTTCTTAGGACCCCCTATCCTTCCCTTTTTCCTTGGCTTAACTTAGGAATTTGCTACCTTCTCCCCACCAGCAGTACAGGGGGATGGGAAATGGGGGTTGCAGTCAGTTCATCATATGCTGTCTCTGCCACTCCTTCCTCTTCAGGGGAAGTACTCCTCACACTCTTTCCCTGCTCTAGTGTAGTGTTCCTCCCACGAGAGACAGCCCTCGATTAACTTCTCCAATGTCAGTCTTTTCAAGGGGCTGCATTTCTTCACAAACTGCTCCAGCTTGAGTCCCTTCCACAGGGTCACAAGTCCTTCCAGCAAACCTGCTGCAGCAGGGTTCCTTTCTCCATGAGTCCACAAGTCCTCCCAGGAGCCTGCTCCAGTGCAGAGAGTCAGATGTGTAAATCAAATCAAACAAATATATAGTGTGTTATGGCATGGCATGGCATGGTGTTATTTATACAAATCCTGACTGGTACTACTCTTTGAAAATACTAGGAGCCTTTGGTAGCTCAGCTATCCAAATAGTCATGCAGAAGTCCGAACACTTGTGACCTGACCTAAAATCAGTACTTCAGATTTTTAAAAGCTATCCACCTGCTTCTTGGAGAAAAATTCTACAAATCTGAGTTAATCTTTTTGGAAAAACTTCACCAAAAATTATTCTGTGAGGAGTAAGTCTAGAGTTTTTTAAGACAAAAGGCCTTTAAAGTGACAAGAGCAACAGAAACCATGTGATATTCAGAAACATACTCCTTGTGGTTAGCAGAATAAATCTGTGACACATCTGACTTTTCCTACAGAAACTGTGAAGACATTTTTTAGAATAGCATGCAGTAAATTATGGTAGTTTGAAAATAAGTTAACAAACTCTCTAGAGCATCTAAAACTAGTGAAAATCCAGTGTGGTTTTTCTCAAGAAAAGAAATAATAAAAAATAATTGTCAAACTGTCTGTTTTTCTTCCTTTCCTCTTGTGCTATAGGATTCCTATGGAACTTTCTGTTTATGTTAGAGAAAGTAGAGTACTGGGGACACTGGATAATGATCTCATTTAGATGACCAATAGGAAGAGAACGCTGGTGTTTCTAAGCAGTCACTGGTAGTCAGGATTATGAACAATTTACTTCATAGAATTGATAAGGGCATAGTTCAATTAATGTGTTGAATTAATATCTCATCTGATTACTTCTTTTGTAATAATGGGAGGGATGAGTTGCTTCCCTTTCAAGGTAAGTTCTTCTGCATACAGTGAAGACTGTTCAGTTTGTACTGTAACATACTCTCTTCACAAGCAAGAGGGACTCTTGTTCCATAGCCAGGATATAACTATCAGCTGCTAATCTTCACTGGAGGCTGAAATCAACAAATGGAACACAAGTAATGAGAAAGTTTTAATCCAAAGAAGGAGACAACAGTGATTGATTCTAGTGGTACGACAAACCTTGAAATCTGTTGCTAATGACTACTCTGCAGTACTTTTTGAGAAATATTGTTAATCAAAAAGAACTTCTGAAGTTCTCTGCTTTCAGACAGTATGGGATAACAAAATCACCTTCTTTCACTAGTGTTTTCTGGAAATGCTATTTATCCTTTTACTGTCTAATGCCTGGGTGTCTGCTTCTTAATAATTTCCATGTTGAGCTACTGCAAATCTTTGTACTTTATTTATGAATACAAAAGCTCTTATTGATCAGTGGCACTGATTTCCTCCAAGAGTTGCATTTTACAAAATTGAAAAAGTTAACTGCAACATGTTAGAGAAAACAGTATAAGTTCCAGATGTTAGGATCATTAGAACATAATCTGAAATATACTTATTTATTCTTCCAAGAATTCAGGAACAGTAAAACACTGAATGAAATAAAATAAAAAAAAAAAAAAAAAAAAGGGAAGAAAACCGCATCTCAATAACTTTCTAGAGAGTAGGGAAGTAGCGATAAATACAATTCGCTTGTGCAGCCACATCTTAACATTCCTTTTTATAAGATACTCAAATATGATAGTGATGTTCACTTGCATAGAAGTCATGTAGATAGGTCTGAACTTTTCTTGAAGGGAAAATGATTGATGATGTCTGCTATCACAGGAAGGATGGGTAAGTCACTATGAATCCTGTTTTATTGGCAGTGTTTGAACCTTGACTGATGTCAGAGGAAAAACAACGGGTTTATATTGTCACTTCATCACATAAGGAGCTTTCAAGACACTTCACAAATTATTTGTAACCATGTTTTACCACATGAATTTCAGATATTACTTTATTATTATTTATTTTTTACATTCAAATGGAGATAACTTTAATTAATCATTGATTAACTATTCATGTTTATTGCTTAGAAAACTAATGCCTTTTGAGAACAAATATAATCTATTATTTTTTTAATAAGTACTTTGGAGACTGAACTTTTGATGTGGGCTTTGCAGCATTGACCACTACCAGAACTCAATTGTTTTTTACACAGAAGTCCTTTAAGAAAATTCTGACAACATAAAAAATGGATTAAACTGAAAATTACTTCAGCTTCTATTTAAATGAAGATATCTCCTCACCAGTGGCACAAATGTTGCTGCAATCAAAAAAAAAAAAAAAAAGGACAATTGTTTTATTAAGGTGAACATACTGATTTTTGCGGTATTAATTTAGCAATTAGTCTGGACTGAAAAAAGCTGATTAGAAAGTTAGAGAAGCCCTTTTTAGCTACGAACTAGGCTGTACAAAATTAATTAGCATATCTTGGGACTTCTAGCAAAGTCATGCCTTAAGTTTACACCCTCCACCCATGTTAAGCTTCATTTGAATCCAATGCTAGGCTGTTTAAATTTCACTTATAACCTTTCCAAGGTCAGTTTGGTTTTGCTTTGTCTTAATTTTTTGTTCTAATTTTTCTTTGGTCCATGCAGTGGACTCCAGTTGTCAGAAGCTTATCTATGACCAAGTCAGCTGTCTGTGAACCAGAGAATAGAGCAGGTGACTGGCAGAGAAGGTAAACTTATATTGATAAGTTTATATATTCTTGAGCTACATCATCTCACTCACTATCCAGACTCTTAACTGAGTGTAGAAACACTGGATGTACAATGTTAGTTCCTGCTCCATAACGTAAAAACATATCTTGCACTTCCGAATCAGTAAAATGCTATTCCTAATATAGTCACTGCACTTAAAGTTCATCTCAAGAGCAAAAACTTGTTTAGTTATATTAATTTTTTAAATGTTAATGGTTAGGATTATTACTTTAGCCAGCTAGAGCTAATTTTGATGAGAAAATGCTTAGGATTTTCTCAAAGAGTGTTTTTTTAATTGCCTTGCTTCCCAATTCTTTGCACAGATGGACATTGACCTGCTGTTATTTCGGGTATCTAGTAGACTTTTTATTAAATAAGAGGTTTTGTACGACTTTTAAATAAAGTTTTCAGAAGATTTTAATTTTTTGATGTCACTAAGATTTATTCTGGAGACAAAAATGCTTCCATTTAATTTAATTTAATGTTTGGTAATGCTGTAGATCTAGATCCCTACCTTACTCCTTCCCACCTAATCCCTGGCACAGCTTTGGCTCATGATAATGAACTGTGTCCCAGACAGTACCTGGAAGACGTATTATTATAGACCAAATGTCATTCTTACTAGCTAGTATGGATGACACCACCCTTTTTTTTCCTCATTAGGAAAGAGGAAAAGAAGAACAGTGAGAGGGAGCATGAAGTGCATTTTATGAAAACAGGTGACTGGCTCATTTCTAGTAATGTAGATCTAACCTATAGGAGAAATTAGGGATTTAACATTGGTGAATTTAGGTAAAATATCATTAAACTTATTTTGACTTTGAAACAAGTCTGTTCTAGACTGGTTTTATGGTGTGTGAGAATAGTTTAGGTTTTTTGTTTGGTTTAGTTTGGTTTGGGTTTTTGTTTTTTTTTTCCTTCTTGTCAGACCTATGAATTCAATCTGACACTAGAGAATTGGCCTATTTTTCTCTTTTTTCCTGGACTCTCATAATCTGTAATAAGGACTTTTGAATGAATTTCAAATACAATATCAACAAAAATAACACCTACATGAAATGGAGTAAAATCCAATATCGTCTTTCCATTTCTATAGCAGAATTAGTACTTTAGTGTTAGCTATTGTAAAAGCCTACTTTAGACAGAAAAGTAGTCATGATTTACACAAAGAATAGCCAATATGTTAAATAACAAGCTCCACATTGACAGTCACTTTTCTGACTATAACCACAGTTTTCAGTAGTCCATTTCAACACTTCTTCTGACAGAAAATTCACCTAGCAGATTGAATTTAATAAGGCAAGAACATTCATCTTATTCTGAAAATATCACTTGCAGTGCCACCTGCATTCATATTAAAGTGATAACAGAATTCCACCTCCAATAGGTTTTCATTTTATTTCAGAGTGCATAAAACACCTCAGAAGCAGGAAAAATTCTGTCAGTTTCTCAGACATTGGTGTAGGTGCTCAAAAAGATCAACAATACTCTTACGAAAAGGACACTGGTTTTACGTTTTTACTTTCCTTTCTCTGCCATGGGCCCTGGATAGTGCTGGTAGCTGAGACTAAAGCAGATGAGCAGGTACTCTGTCACCCAGAAAGGATGATGAGCAAGGAATTGGGTGGCTAACTAACTTACACAAGTTTAGGTTTAAGACCCCTTTCCTGTTTTTTTCATGGCAGGGATAGCACCTGACACAGACTTTTTTCTCCAGTGTAAATAATCCTACAGTGACACAGTTATGGGCATCCTTAATCTACTAACCCAGATTTAGAACAAAGAGAATGGAAAGTGTAGCACCATGTAAAATTAGAGGCAGGGTACATGGTGGTTGCAACAGTGGGATTTTTCAACAATTTCTGTACCCGAGTAACATCTAGAAGCACAGTTCCACTGTGCCCTACATTCTGTGCAACCTATTTCTTCTCCAGCTTGAGTATCCACTGAGGGTTAGAAGAGCAATGTTTAAAATTCACTGTGTAACAAGAAGTTTTCCATGCTCTCAGCTTTCTAAAACACTGCAGTTTTTAAAGGAAATAATTCAGTCTTCTATGTGGTTTACTGCCTCATTTTATGCATACAGAGTGTTGTTAGAGTGTTCATCTGAAATACAGATGCTTTTTTAACGTGTCTTACTGTGAGTACTAATACATAGCACTGAAGGCCTACATTTTTGGGAACAACAACCACAAATTAGATATAAGTTTATAATGCTGATCTTAACTGAACAGCTTTCAAGTCATTATTCATAAATTTGTCCTTTTTTATCCCAAGTACAAGGAATATTTGTAAATCAAAACTTTGTATTTAGGATTTATTGGCATGATTTAAAAATGTAGAGTCAAAAATCCATTTCACTGACTTATGGAGATGGATTTTAACTAGAGAGTAAGTTGAAAATAATAATTTCTAAATCAAATACTTCTGTGGATTTTAGCATGAGGTTTTTATAAAATCCAGGGAAAATATATCATTCAGACTTTTAGGAATGTCCATTTTGGGTACACAAACAAAAAATCAACAGGAAAAAATGCAAACATCTGTGATGCCCATTTTCTCCTTTATCTGGTCAATTTCTGGGAATATTTATCCTTATGTTTTAAGATATTTTATGTGAGAACCATGTAACACTGCAAACAGTGGCCAAATTCTGTCTATCTAAAACAGGGTGTTTAAGGGCAATCTTATAAAACCTATATTTTAAAGACATTCACATGACTACCAGTTTTGCTGCTTCACAAACTAAGTAAATTAACCCAAAAAGGATTAAAAATTCAAATTCAGTTTCAAAATAGTATGCCTTTCTATCCTAAATAAATAATCAAGTCAACAAAGTAGTAAGAAACTTCTATCTTAATTACAGATTTTAGTTTATCTTAATTGAGGAATACAAGGATGATATACTTCTGTTATTCTATCTGATACAAATGACAAAGCACTGATGAAACTACATTTTTCTAGGCAGATTATACAAGAACTCAAATAACACATTAAGAACTCACATTTTCTAAATGCACGTAGACAAACTCCCATATATACACAAAAGCAGCATAAAGTCATATCCGACTTAAATCTTCCTCTAATATATTTGCATAGGACTAAATAATTATATAGTTGTTAAATATCAGTAGTATCACAATGAATTTCTGAAATATATATTGTCTTATTGTTGCAGTCAATGACTAAACTATTCCCAGACAAGTCAGTCATCCTTCTGTGTACTATCTGAATACCAGTATTTTAAGAGGTTTTTTCTATCACTATAGGACTATATCTAGTATATAGTAAAATCTAGAACATGGTCTTTAAATAATTCTGGACTTGTTTGTTCTTGTGATTTCCTACCCATATTGTCCTCTTTTCTGAATTCCTATGAGTAGAATGCTAACTTTTACTTATTTCAAATACTCAGTCATAGTGTAATAGAATCATAGACTGGCTTGTATAGGAATGGACCTTCAAAAATAATCTATTCCAAACTCCATGCCATGGGTAAGGGACATCTTTCACTAGATCACATTGCTTAAAGCTCTGCCCATTATGATTTTAGACACTTCAAGGGATGGGGCATCCAAGTCTTCTGCGGGAAACGTGTTTCAGTGTCTCATGACATTCATTGTAAAAAATTTCTTCCTCCTATCCAATATAAATCTCTTTCTATTTTAACCAACGACCCTTGTTCTCTCATTACAGGCTCTGATAGAAAAGCTCTCTACGCTGCTTATAAGCTCCATTTAAGTGTTGAAAAGTTGCAATAAGCTATCTGTTCTCTTCTCCTGGATGAACAACACCAGGTCTCTGAGCCTGTCCATAGAAGAGGTGTTCCAGCCCTCTGATATTTTTTTGTGTCCTGCCTCTGTACCTCCTCTAGCACATTCATGTCTCTCCTGTGCTAAGGATCCCAGAGCTGGACACAGTACTGCAGGTAGGATCTCACAAGAGCAGAATAAAGGAGGAGAATCACCTCCCTCGTCCTCCTGGTTACGCTTCTTTTGGCACAGCCCAGCATAAGATTTCTAGGCTGCAAACACACATTGCTGGCTCACAACTAACTTTTTCATCCACCAGGATGGTGGACATCAAGTCCTTCTCCAAGCTGCTCTCAATCCATTCATCTCTCAGTTTGTACTGATATTAGGGATTGACATGAGGTGCAGGACCTTGCAATGGCCTTGTTGAAGTTCATGAGATTCACACAGTCCCACTCCTCCAGCATGTCAAGGTCCATCTGGAAGGTGTGTCAACTGTACCGCTCATCTTGGTTTCATCCAAAAACTTACTGAGGATGCTCTCAATCCCATTGTCTATGTCATTGATGGAGATATAAAATAGTTTTGGTATCCATATGGATCCTTGAGGGATACCATTGGTTATTGGTTTCCACTTCGACATTGAGTCATTGACTGTAACTCTTTGAACTCTCTCTCACGCAGACAGTGAGATATTTACATTAAGCAATGCAAGCTGGGATGCTTAGGTATACCTGTGTCAAACTGAATAGAATCTCCTCTATCCCACATTGATCTGTTTTAGAAGTCTGTTGTCTACATTTTTTGTCTCTCCCAGCTCTTTTTATTCTGACTATGAATTAAACCTTCAGTGGAAGAAAACATTCCTGATTAAATTTCTGTGAGAAGAGTTTTGATTTACATTGATCCATACTTCCTTTTTAAAAATCTTACATTGGAAAATTCCAAGCCATTTCTGTCTACAGGTTAATGTAATCAGCTTCTGCTGTTTGAGTTTTGTAGGAACATTTTTACTGTGCAGTTTTCTGAAGGAAAGGGTGCCTAGAAGAGGAAAGAAAAATATCTTGTATATAACAAATGTCTATAAAATATTTTTCATCTTTAAACATCTCTGAATTTTTTAATAAATGTGGGTCTAATAATTTCTAGTCTAGAAAATATTAATGTATTTCTTAAGCTGTGTACTCTTTGTGTTCAGTTAGGCTAACCACACATGTAATGCTAAACTTGTGTAAAGATTCATGAAACTGAGATTCTACCTGTAAAGTTTTTTCTCTAGAGCTAAAACACTGAAAGTTACTTAAGATTCCTTACTTACATGCCACTGTAATTTCAGTGGAGAGCTTCGATCTCTTATTATTGCCTCTCTCAGACTTCTTTAAGTCTACTTGGAGAACAAAATGTAGACTTGCTTGTAGATTGCAAACAGACATCTCAGCCTTTTTTTTCCCACCATTTTCTTCCCTTTTATGTAATGTCCCACATAATTTAATAAATGGAGTGCCAATATTTAAAATCATAATATGATTGTGATACTGCAAAGGTTTAAAAGGCAAATATCCACTTTTGAAAATGGTCAAAGATATAATCAAATAGTCTGAATGAGGCAAGAAGTTTCCATGATCAAGTACAAGTGTCAGATTTCTGCCCTGAATTACCTGCAAAGAAGATGATTTTCCTTACAGCTTTGATATTTGTTAAAAAAAAAAGAGCCTTGAGATCTTTAAATCTGAAAAGTCTGTTTTTCAATCTCTTTGATAAGTAACAAGAATCATTTATAATTTGTGAAAGCAAACATGTAAATTTAACTGTTTTGTATCAAAATTTGTCATAACTTTATAGGCAAATGTCATAATTTGAAGTTACCAAAAGAGTGTAAAGTAAATGCTGCAATATTATTTTACTTTGAAAACTGCTTACTTTGTCTGCTCTGATCCTTTTGCACATATTCTACCACTTCCACATTAGGGTGACTAATTGCTCTTTCCCTGCAGATGTTTTTCGTATATTTTTGAAGTTTCCCCTTGCAATACACTATCTACCCAGAAGGTGATAAGAAACTATAATTTTCTTCCAAAAATATACAAGCCAAATGCTTTTACTTAAATTGCACTATTATAAGAAAAAAACCCCACAGTTTACAGCTTACACCTACCCCTTAATTCTTTGACATTGGGATGATGAAGTGTAGAACCATAAAGGGTTGCAAAATTTTAAGTTGCCTGAAAACCTTTACCTTGTCAGCAACAACCTAAGAAAAGTTTTCTGACTTTGTTATAAGGTTAAAAATATTATTAAACTTTCAGAAATCAAGTGGTATTGTTTTCATTTTCTCTGTAGGAAAAAAGTGAAGTCATTTTAAAAACTTTCCTGAAAAGAGGAGATCATAAGAATTGCAAATTCCTTAGATTTTAACTAATAGGAGTTTCTCTTAAGGAAAAAAAAATAAAAAGTAGCATTTTTTAATGCTTATTAATGAATAGCAGCCTTCAGATAGGAGAATTGCAATTTATATTTACAACTGAAATAACTGAATAAATAAATTAATTTATCTCTTCAATTAACAAAGTAGAGCAGTTCACCAACTGGTATTATATTTACATCTCATTATGTTGAAGATTATATCTGATTTTAGGAAACTCGTGTTAAGACACCAGTCATAAATCATTCAAGAGAGTCTAACAACATACATAAAGCCAATTAAATTTCCTTTTTTCAACGGTAATTGTAATTCAGTTGTATTAAAAAAAAAACCCAAACCAAACAGATATATCTACTATTGACCGTAATTTCTTAACAGGTATTTTGATTCTACCCCCAAAACAGGTAACACTAGTCAGAGTTTTTACCTTTTAATTTGAGGATCCTTTGTAACCACCATACAAACTGAATTTTGAATATCATAGGCTTCTTAGAGGGGATTGGGGTGGGGAGTGAGGAGAAAGTAGCTAAATGACCTTACGTTCAGTTATCAAGCACAATTTTAGGTGTTTGCACCTACTCATAAACCCTGCAAGACCATGGTGGAAGCGAAGTCTTTATAATATTTTGACCTTTAAGACACACGGGCAGAGAAAGTTCAAAGGGTTTTTCCTGAATTATTTCAGGATTCTCTGTTATTTAAAGGAAATAAATCAGAACATGCCATGGAAGTTCACTTCTGGTATTGCAATCTAGTCATCTATTTTTGTTCCTAAGAAAGACACATATTTCTTCCTTATCCTATTGCTATATTCTATGACTGCCTTGTCAACTACTCCATAGAAGAATTTCTTTAATTACATTTTACTACCTATTTTTTGTATCTTTCTTTACATATTATTTTACATTTAGGATAAGACACTGCTGTCATGACCCTAAAGGTTGTTTTGTCTTCAGGAGTCATGGGTGAAACTGTCTCTCACTCATGTCTTTCTGTTGGATATTTTTACTGTTGCTGAATTTTGTTTCTTCTGTTCCAGAGGAAAAGTAACATATCCTTACCAAGGCATCCTTGAAATAATGTGAACACATTATTAAAATCTTTATTTTTCTACAGATAGTAAACACATCATTTTAGAACTTACCTGGCAGCACAATAAATAAATGCTTAATTTTAATGGCTACCTATCTGTAGGTATCATAAAGTATATGGTAAAATGCACAGAGAACATGACAGGTCTAAACCATCACTAATTGCAATAAATGAATATACTCTATTTTAAGGGTTAGAAATTTTATTAAATAAGGCTTAGATAAGCCTCAGCAACCTATTTATTGGGCAATAATCCTTAAAACAAATTTACTTTTGCTGCTGGTTGACCAGTTATAGCTGTTTAACAAACCATTCATAATAAAATAAGTACAGGCATAAATGCTGCATAAATCAACCAAGCCATTTTAAATTAACGTAATCATCTGTTTAGAATACTTAGTTTGATTCAGTGATTATAGAAGTCCTTTACAAGAAAATGAAGCCAGCCAGGGTTATTTTGTTTGGTTTTATTTTGTTTATGTACTTGTAGGTTTATGGGAAAAATACTGAGATACATCATGCAATGAACTTTCAAGTCACAGACTTTAATGGGTGCGTTGCCTCAAATAAGTATATGTTACACCTTTTATTGGTTACTCTTTTGAAAAATATCTTTGAAAGGAGACCTTTACTTGGCTTCTAAGCGTTAGCTTGTCTCAACTTTCACATCATCACTGTGGGCAGTTAATCCCCAGAAGCTTTGGTGCTTCACTTCCCTTATACAAAGCAGAGTATTACTATATTAACTATCTTTAGTTCCAGTTGATTAGAAGATCCATCGAATTTACATTTTGTGTTAGAAAATGTCAGATGATAAAATAATGCTTCGTAACACTCTTTGAATTCCTGAATTTTAGCCATTTTGATGGATATTTTCCACAGAAAAACTTAAGTTTAAGTTTTCTTTTGGAAAGTTCTGCTAAAAATAATGACTTTGTGGATCTGCTGCTGATGTTAACTGCTTTCTCTATATTGCCCTTGAATTTTAAAGCAGGGATTTGAATTTTCCCAGTGATTTTTTCCCTTCAGAAATGTAGGATGTTTTGTCTGTTAATGTCTATCACGACAAGACTCTCTAGAACTTTGTTTTTTGTTCACAGAATTATTTTTTGTGTTCAGAAAAGACTAAATGAAGCGACTAACTTCCAGAAGAGAGAAAAGTAGAAGGGAGGAACAGATATAAGAAAGGTTGATCTTGACTAAAAGACAGAAAAAAATTACAGGTTTTAACTTCCCCATTGTTTCCTAGTTCTTTGATTTTCTTTTGTCATCACTGTGAGGAGACTCCTTGGGAGAGACAGGAAGCTATCATTCACCAATTTTTGCAACAGGAGAACAAAGAAATGGTAGAAGTGCATTTGATTTTAAAAACAAGCAAGTACAACAAGAATCCCCAAAACAAAACAAACAAATCCACAGACTTCTAATACAATGATTTCTCAGTGATGATGAAGTTACATGGTTTTTTCCTCAAAGACTAGTTAATGCTTTTTCAGGGACAAGGTCCTCTGGAATACAAAAAGTACTTTTCGTTGGGACAAGAACAAGGTGTTCTTGACATAAGACAAAGACTTTTAAGAACCACAATGATTACATCAGACAGGGTCAGATGGAAAATTGTAGTTCATTCTATTTTCTACAGGATATAGAAGACATTTATTTTGTAATTATAAGATGTCAAAATATGTGACCACATGTTTTCTCTGGTGCTTTATCAAAGACATTACCAGAGATTTTCCTTTTTGCTGAAACTATGTTATGACCCACTCCTGAAGGTGGGGTAACTGAAGTTCTTATTAATAGATCCCTTGGGGTGGGTTAGGGTGAAATGACACTGAATGACCAGTGGTTTTATACATATATTTTTTAATATTTATATTTATTTCCATATATACATATATATGTGTGTGTGTGTGGCATGTTTATTTTAGAACAATTTGGTTGCAATGAAAAGGAAGTATGTAGCCATTTTGGTTATTATCTACGGAAATGTAGCAATATAAAAGAATAAAAATATTACTTAAGAAAATTTATAAGGAAAAGAAAGAAAGAATGCATAAGATTAGACAGTGGAGAGGAAAGGTATTACCACTCATGGATCCAGTGACAAGACTTGATTGCTGCAATTTAGATGTCCGTTGATCAATAGTTGAAGTCTTGATCCATTGGGGGTGGGGGAATCCCACAAAACAAAAGGTTCAGTGGGTTAATATACAGTCAGGTTCAGGTGGGAATGTCTACGTAACTCTCCTGTGGAGGGAGTTTTACAGTGCCTGAAGCAACACTGGATCATGCATAGTTCTCTGGTGGAAGACCCCACATATGAGTCTAAGGACATTTCAGGGGTCCTCGATGACTTGTGACCCCCTCTAACACATGGCAGTTATTTGATTGTGCTTAGTTGAGCCAGTTATGCCTTATCAGAAGGGATGAATATCTTCAGTCTTACATGATACCTCCTCAGGGTAGGGAGAACACTGACACAACAAAAAGCATTATCCCATCTCTGGGGATCTGGCTCTTATCAGCTTTTTCCCTTATGTGACTCAAAAAGCAGCTTGTTGCCAAACAAAGGTCAGCTTGCCATGGCCATCCTCTGGTGCTGGGTGTGCACCCTCTCTGTCTTATATGAATTAGAGGTTTCACTACCACACATCCAAAATCTCTCCTCCTCCACTTCGGTTTGAGGGGTGCAAACCTCAACTCAGTAAAGCTCCCTGTTGCTTTTGCAAATGGCTGATTGATTGAGTCCTTAACCTATAACTTCAGTCTCTCACACACTACCACCCCAAACACTCATGTCCTCATCTGTTGTAATAAGTGTTGCATAGCTGTGCCTTTGTCCTTATGGTTTATTATGTTGAATTCATAAGAGCTTAACAATACCTTTAGTTCTGTGTCACATCATAGGTGATCATAGAATTGTTTAGGTTGGAAACGACCTTTAAGGTCTTCAAATCCAACCATTAATCCAGCACAGCCAATTCCAGCACTAGAGCCACATCCCAAAGTGCCACATCTATACAGCTTTTAAATACCTCCAGGGATGGTGACTCAAACACTTCTCTAGACAGCCTGTTCCAATGCTGGACAACCATATCTGTGAAAAAATTTTTCTTGATATCCAATCTAAACCTCACCGGGTGCAGCTTGAGGTCATTTCCTCTTGTCCTGTCACTTGAGGCATGTCAGAAGAGATTACCTCCCACCTTGCTTTTAGGTGGTTGCAGGCACTGATAAAGTCTTCCGTCAGCCTCCTTTTCTCCAGGCTAAACAACCCCAGTTCCCTCAGCTGATCCTCATAAGGCTTGTGTTCCAGGTCCTTCACCAGCTTCACTGCCCTTTCCTGTACTGAGGAGCCCAGAACTGGACACAACATGCCAGATGTGGCCTCACTTGGGCCTAATAGAGGGGAGGATCACCACTCTTCCTGGTGCATCCTCAGATATCATTGGCCCTCTTGGCCACGAGGGCACACTACCAACACAGTCAACCTGTCATCCACCAGGACTCCCAGATCCTTCTCAGCAGAACTGCTCTCTAGTAGGTCAGCCTGTAGTGGTACTTAAGAGTTATTTCTCCCCAGGTGCAGTATGTTTTTCAATGTTTTATCTTTAAAAAAAGTAATTCTATCTTTGCATGAGTATAATCTGTGAATACACTACTAGGAAAAACTCTAGAATGCTGTAGAATTAAATGTCTAAATCTTACGGTTAATTTAATTTAATTAATTTATTTACATGAATTAGCTGAGATTTTAGACAGTCTCCTAAGATTTTATCTGGCATCCTGCGGTACTTTCCACAGTGAGAAAAATGAGCAAAGTAAGCAAAGATGATCCTGTCCCTAGAGTTAGAAATTATTCTTGTAGCAAGCAATTCTGTCTCCCATTCAATTTAACTCCACTATGAGTTTAGAATCATCCATAAAGTGGTCAACAGAGTTTTGCTAACATAAGTTAGAGCACAAATGGATAGTAGCTAGTTTTTCTAGCTGTTAGCACTGTGTATAGAGTGCAGAGTACTGAATAGCATTTTATTTCAGTAACATAAGTTGTCCATGAAACATACAGAATTCCCAGAGCAGGGCATGATCTCTAACAGAGCTATCTCTGGTATAAAAAGTGAGAAAACTCCCATCCATTCTTTGTTGACCCCATTTTCTTATTCTTGACAAGCTGAACTTCTTGGTAGAGCATGTTTCCCTCTTCCTACTTCCTTATACATCTTCTATGCTCAAGGAAGGAAAACTTTAGTTTATCATCTTTATAATAACCTTTGGCATTAAAAAAACCCTGTTGCAGTAATGCAAATTTGCAATATATAGTCTTCATTTAAAAAAAATATGGTTAATTTGTTTTAATGTTGACTTACTGTAATACCTACATATATTTTATTTATATATATATTCATATTGTACATATAGCATTTTTTCTTACTACATTTTAAACCAAAGTTGATGCCATAAAAATATGTATCAAAAGAAAAAATTAACAGTTAAATTCCTAAATTAGTACAATATTTCTTCTGTTACTATTGAATATACAAGCTTTTTTCAGTTATTTACATGGAAACTTCAGAATTCTTTTAGTCTGCCTACCCTGCTGATGCAAATTTGCCAAAAATCTCCTGCTCTTTCTTGAACTACAAGATGAGAAGACGGTGCAGACATCTGAGCTGGCCCTGGCTTTCATGTGAAAACAGAATAATCATACAGTGTTTGACCTGATCTAAAGCCTACCTAGAGAGACTATGAAGAGGCTGATAACAATTAACTGCAATTATGGGTATATTGTATTAGGTCAGCAAAAGCTCATGGACACTCACATATATGATCCAAAGTGTTAACGGATCCATATGTATATGACTAAGTGTATATTCAGTCCTAAACAAAGAGGCATTAGACCAGAAAAATAATACTAGAAGTACATTCAGTTTATAAAATTCTAAGATAAATCCTGCTGCCTCTGGAAGAAATTAATGTTTTTCACCGAATCAAGTAAAATCATGTTTAGAAACTTGATATAAAAATGACACAGACAATAACTTCTTACTCAACATTAAAAGAACATCAAATTTCAGTGTGCAGGGGAAGTCCAGTAGGAAAGCAGAACAAGACTAAAGTACTTGTGGTGTGGAACTACAAATTATTTAGAAGAAAAAGTGAAATTTCAATAAGATAAAGAAATAAAGAAGATATCCTAAGCTATTATAAATATAAGTAATTTATAATAGCTATAATCTAGAAATGCTTCAAACACCAATCAAAGACTTAGGGTGTATAAATATATCAGAAGTCTTCCTCGACTGAGTTTTGGTGGCAACCATCCATAGGGAATATTTGATGAAATGATTAAAAAGTCACACAGTTTGAGTTTTGTAATGTTTTACCAAGTATATGTAATTCAGAATGGTAATGGGACAAAAAAAAAAAAAAAAGAAAAAGAAGCAATTTTGCTGTGAGATTAGTCTTTGTAAAAAAATTACAGTGACCAATTACTATACAGCAGATTTCTCACAAATTCCTCACAGCAGGCAGTTAGTTTCTAAAAGAATACCAAAGTGAACAGTGAAATCAAGACTGGGGAGCAAGAACTGCATTGTATCATTTTACGTTTATCCCTTTTAATTTTGGCTTTTTTTTTTTATTCCCCCCCCCCCCCCCCCCCACCTAACTAACTAAACAGAGACAGGTTTAGCTTGTGACAAACTTCTTCCCTATAGTGTCTGTTTTGGTTGATCACAATACAACATTTTCTTTCCTGAAGAAAAGCTTCTTAGCCATTCAAGGCAAGAACTTCAACATGAAATCAATTCTGTCATAGAAGTTTCCTTCCTTTTTTCTTTTCCTTTCCCTTTCTTTCTGACAGCTAATACTGTAGATAACTGTGGAATCTTTCCATGCTTCACCACAATTAGTGTACCCCTCTTTGGTCCACTAAAAGTTTTTCCCTTTAGTGATTGTTCCAGTGTGTGTTCATTTGCCTGATGATGAACCGATGCATCCCAGAATCCTGATAGAATTGGCTGATGTAGTTGCCAATACACTCTCCATGATATTTTAAAATTCATGGCCGTCAGGTTAAATCCCAGGTATCTCGAAAAAAGGAAACATGGAATTCTATTCACTGGTGATCCATGATTGTGTCACTCAACATTTTGCCTTTCTAGCTTATATTTCTCAGCAAGGTGACTATAGGTTATGAACAGGAGTTGGCTTCCCATTCCCTTATCATGCAGCATTTTTGGTATGCATATTTATGTGCATGAAAACCCCCAAATAAAATTTATATACTAATACACACTTCTCTGTTTTCTTTCTATATATGTATAGCAGTAATTAAGACTGTGGATTATGCACTTATATGACACTGTTTTCTATAATTGCTTATCTTGGTTCTCTGCCATGGTTTAATTGTGTTAGTGGTTTAACATCCCGAAAGAGAATATTCCCTAGATGCTTGATGCCAAACTTGTGTTTGCATAACATTTTAATTTAAGTTACTGTTTAAGCACATAATGAGCTCTGCATGTTGTAAGATAAGAAATATAGGAATGTACCTGTTTTGAATAGTTTGCATAAGAAAGGAAGGTGTGTACTTTGAGTTAATTTCCACAAGGTATACAAAGTACAAAACATACTAATATGATCCTTTAGTCTGTTTGAAAAAGCTACCATTTTCTTAGAAGTGCCAGAACATCAAGCACATCTCTAAACCTCTTAAAGGTCTCATAGAATACAGACATGAAGAAATTGTATTTATTTTACATGTTCAAAGTTATCTTCTACAGAGACAATTACAAATGGGTAAGTTGTTTTACTTCTAAATTTTAGGAGTAATTTTAACTTCTTGTACGTTTTGAAGCAACTGGAGATGATAAAAAATAAAAATAGTGGCTAACATCCATAACTTTGCACTATCTAGCAACACCTGATCAGAAGAGAAATTGTGATGGCTGTGAGGTCTTCTCTTTGCAAAAAAATGGTAAACTAGATGAAGAAGATATGCAGCAGAATTGCTTAGGTACAGAATACTCTGGAGAGATAAACTCGGAACTATGAAAGAAGTGCCTGTTTTTCATAATTATATATCTAGGGAAACAAAGTTCATGAGTATGTTTTTTGCATGAGGTACTTTATCAGTTTCCCCTACTAGAATAACCCTGCTAGATACTAAATATTCCTAATCACTATGAACAAAGGAGCAGTCATGTGCAAAGGGTAAGTTAAAATTGATAGTGGATGCCTTTTGCTGCTCACTTCCCCATGCTAGCAGTGACATTAAGCTGTTACAATAGCAATTGTGATATATTTGTATTTCGATCTGCAATTAGCTGGAGATTGGTTTCCTTATCCCCCTGTGTATATAGCTTCTAGAGGAATAGCATCCTTAGAAGCACTAGTAAGCACCTCTGTGAGAAGAATAAATGTTGTCAATCTGTAGCTGACCTGAATGTCTGTTCATGAGCCTGAGTCAGAGCACCTGTATATGACAAAGGCCACCAGCTTCTCCTGTATCCCGGTAAATAAGGAACCCAAGTTCTTATTGCATTTTCACCCTTTGATACAACTAACAGTTTAACCTTCTCAGATGTTGTCTTTGTTTCTTGTACTACTTTGGAAAGAAAGGATAGTATTTAATTTTTGTTTTATTTTAGAACATGTTTGTTGACAAACAGGTAGATTTAAAGCCTCCTGGGTATGCCTGGGGGCATAGTTGGACTGTTGTCCCCATGTTCTCCTTTTGGGATCCTTTAAAACTAGGGCTGCTGACACACCATAAGACATTCATTCAGAGAAAATCCTCTTTAAGGGTGGCTGATCAAGAATATACTATATGGTATTAATAATAAGCTTCTGTAGGAATTCTGTGAATTCACAGGGCCTGTGAATCTGGTTATTGCCAGTAAAAATTAGGGGAAAAAAGTTTTGACATTTTTAAAGCACAATTTTTTCCTTAGGTCAGATAAGCCATCTGATTTTTACTAGTAGTTTATTTACTCTTTCTTCAAGAATTTTATATGATTTGATATAGCTTGTAGGATTAAAGGAAACTTGCATGCTGTATCACAGAGTTGCAAACTCTTTGAGCAATGCTTGGTAACTTTATAATAAGTTATAAACCTCATCCCAAAATAGTTATAGAGAAAGAATTATTAGCTATCTGCTTATCTCGCCTTTCAATTAAAAAAAATTGTGGGTCACTGCAGGCTTAATGTATGTGGCATTATTATCAAGTATTCTGCTAGTTTCACATTACAGAAACATAAAAAGCTGCAGAATTTTCAGGGTTTGAGGAGGGGGCAGGGAGGGAAATGAAGCTGTAGAGAAAATACCTGCAAAAAGCATGAAGACTGGGAATGAAGTTTCAGAATAGGAATGAACTTTCAGAAGAAGCTGACTGATATGTAGACTTCCCTTTAGTAGGATTTACAGATGAGCATTGAACAGGAAGGCAAAATCAATCAAAGAAAGCCCTATATAAAAATTACCATTTGTTCCAAAAAGAAAAGGAATAGGGTACAGAGGAGAAGTAAGGAAAGAAGCACTGTGCTATTCCTATCAATATCTCAAAAATAGGCTTTTATTTCTTGATTGTACCTCATGTGTGTGAATAAAGAAAGCAAAAATCATCAAGGCAAAGATTTCAAGAAACAATCTACATCATTCAGCCTTCCTGTGAACAGGAACATGGGCAGAATATTAAGAAGAAAAAATGCTGTCATTAATAAGCTACACGGAAGTACATGCATACAGAGTACTTCTACATTCACTCTCTGAACAGGTGGGTGTAAAAGCTTAAGTTACAATATTAGGGACCAAAGGATCTGTCCATAGATGTTGCTTAGGAAGCACAGCACTGAACAGGGGAGGAAAGAGAAGGGAGGGCTATTTCTTTTGGGCAGGGGAGCAGTGGTGGGGGTGATAGAGAGCTTTCGAACCTATTACAAATAAGTCACTGTACTCTGTACACTGTACAGCGCTTTGAAAACGTACCTGCTAATAACACAGTGTAATGCTCAGGTGGATCCGTGGTGTCCCTAAGCTAATTGTTATGGAAAATAATATGCATTTTGAGCCTGAGAGAATGAAGAAGTAGTGAAATGGTATAAATCACAGCACAGCAAGCCACCAAAATAGTCTGTCGTGAGTACACTTGTATTAATTTGAATATGAGTTTCATTTGGTTCCTGTGTCTGACTCCAGACAATAAGGGAAAATAGTCTTAAGAAGGAAAAAACAAAACAGCATTTGGGCAAAGTTTGTCTGGAAGTATTCAATTTGACAGGCTTAGCACCAGGAGACAACTGAGGAGCTGCCTAGTAGCTATATAAACACATAAGCAAAGCCTACAGTAGCAGGTCCTGAGAGGAAGAAAATGGAGTTGCCTGGCTTTAACTCCTGATTATTTTTTTTTTCCTGTTTGCTAAAAGTAGCAAAAAACCCCAAACAACCAGGGTTTAATATACCAAAGCCATCCATCACAGTTTTAACAAAGTGGTCATCCAGAGAAAGATCTTTGAAGACATTTTTGAGATGAGTTCTCAGAAATCTGTTTTTTCTCACTTTCTGAAGAAGAAGTAACATTACTTTTAAGCATCCTGAGCACATTAGATGTTGAAGTAAAAATTATGTGACCTTAAATATGTTCCCTCACTGTAAAAGAAAAGAGATGACCTTTTCCCCAGGGGAAACTCTTTTCATTTGCATTCAATTACTCCTATACTTGTTTATGTTGCAAAGTTTAAATTTTCATTGTGAAATCTGTATCAGCAAAGAAACCACTCTGGATTCACTGACCAGGCAATAGCAATCCCACTTTTCTTGGACTATTGCCATATCTGGCAAAAATATTACAGCTAGCAAGATCAATGAATAACATTTCGGCTAGACATAACTTAAGACATTTTAAAGTAATAAAGTACTATTGTATTTTCTGGCAGAGAAAATCAGGTCTATTAAAGAAAAATATGATGTATTTCTTAGGTTTCTTCAATAGAGGCATTGATCTATGTTCACAGTGTTTGTAAGCACTATGCTCTGCTCTGTTGTGATGTCACTTAATTTTCTTTGCACTTTTTTGCTTCATTTCTCGTTAAGAGACAATTCTCCTAAAAATAACTGAATGAACTGCCTTGGAACTGCTGATATTGATAACTTTAATAGCCTAAAAGGTGCTTTGCCTGCATTACTGCAGCTAGTGACAGGTCAGAAACTTGCCTTGTTTTTTGCAGCTTTCAACAGAAGTTTAAGACTGTCTCCAAACTGTCTCTTCTGTTTTCTTATATTTCTTACATTCCAGCAAGAATGTGATTTAATTGATTATTTCATTTTTTGTTTATTTCCTTGTTTACTAAGTAGACTTACATCTGCTTTTTGCTCTGAGTGGCAAAAAGTCCCCTACATTCAGGACAAGTCTTGCATTTTTGGTTTGTACTAGTGAGTGCAGAGGGAATCAAAAGAAGCATTTGTTGTGGAAAAAGAAGTTTGGCCTTGAAGATGATCTGTATGTTTCAGACCTCTTTCATGAGCCTTCCTCAAATGAAGAGAAATAAATCCACAAAATGTTAATAGTCATTCTGTGGGCTTTACTTCTTCTCAGTCAAGCTGGCATGGAAAGACATAAAGTGGAAGTAACTCAACAGTTGTTATTTAGATGTATTTGTTGGATATTCATATGTAAGGGAAATGAAAAGAGATACTGGTAGGGGCTTAATGATATTACATATACTTGTTGGTGCATACAATTCTCAGGGGAAAGATTCTCTCTTCCCAATGGAAAAAAAAATGAGAATTTGTGGCTGCTAAAAGGGAAGTTTAGATAGACATTTTATATGAATAAGAGAGAGAAGGTGTATGTATAAAATAGCATCTTGTATGGACATATTTTTAAATTTCATTTTGTCAGCCTAAGGAAGAGGGGGAAGGAAAAATACTATGGTCAGGGTCAATAATATTTATGTAATTCATTTAACACATGGACAGGATAACCTTTACTTGAGGCCAAGGAAGAAGCAGCATATGGTAAAAATACATTGATTTCTTCTGGCCCTACTATATTGATATCCAATGTTACTGTTTAAATAGCCACAGTCCTAGTACATATTACACATGCTGTAAAGAATTTCAATAATGAAATTTTTGTGATCAGTGAGTAGCATACCTTATGATGAAATAAAGTGTGCTTTAATCAATACTAATCTTATACTCCACATAATGAGTTTCAAAGATATTAAGATATTAACATGGTAAGAGGACTGCAGTGATATTTACCTGTCAGTTCAAGTTTTCTGAATTTGCCTTATCATTGCATGGACTGGCTTTAAAAACAGTTTAGAAAACCCTGCCTGGATAGCATTGGGTAGTTTCTGGATTTTCTTTCTATTAACAGTCTGTGAATAGGAAACATGACTCTAAGGTAAAACAAAGTACTTTGAGAATGTCAGAGCATCCATTGCCACTATAGACTCTTAACTTTTAGGGTCTTTCACTGGGTTGTAGGAAAACTCTGGATTTAAACAGTATTTTAGTAATAAAAATGTACTTTTTCAGATATTTGTTACCATCTCAGGACTATGAAATGAAGTAGCAGAAGCTCTTTAAAGTCTCAGTGTCAGATGGGGAACCTTTTGGTCTCAATTGGGAGACTGAGTTTACATTTAGGCTAAAGTGCTGCTAACCTAGCAGGTATTAGCAAAGAAAAAAGAATACATATCAGAGATAGCTTTTAATATTTTGTCATGGTTTGAGATAGCTCCAAAATCCGATTCCCTAGCTCCATCCCCCCTCCCACATCTCAACCTAATGTGAGATGGGTTTTTCCAGACAAAACACAACCAGACTCAGAATGGGGGAAAGGGAATATATTACAATGACTGTACAAATAAATACTATAACACATTATACACACGATCACAACTATCTCTACCATGACATATAGTATTTACAATGGATCAGATCTCCTCTCCCCTCCAAATAAAAGTCCAGGAGGGAAAGAAGGACAGATCCTTTCCAGTCTCTCAGGGCGGCAGCTTCTTCTAAGGCAGCAGGTCTCCTCATCTCATGCATGCAGCAGTAACTGGATTGTTGTAGCTGGATCTCTGTTCAATACACACAAGGGGGTCTCCAAGCCCCTCGGCCCGTCGTCTCCAAAACGAGGGTCTTTCTCTTCCGTGGACTGCGTAGCAGGGACAAGCTCGCGTCACCACGTCATACCACGAAGCTCAGGGGTCTTCGTGGCAGTCCCTTTCCTCAGGGGATTCAAATTCCCCTTTGCAGAGCTCTGTGCTCTGTCTCAAGGCTGCTAGCTTAGCAGCAGCAGCGAGGGGGGCCAAGGTCAACCCCCCTGCATTCCTTCTCCGTCCCGGTCCAGCTTCCCAGGACGCCTTTGAGCTTCTCAGCTCCTCTCTGCAAGTGCTGTAGCACTCCAAGGCTCTTTTCAAGCAAGAGTCTATCATCTTCCTCCTTCCAGGAGGTCTCAAGGAGTTTGGGGGGGTTTGGTACAGTTCCTACCCCCAGAACTCTGAAGGTCTGCTGCAGGCTCTCTTCTCCTCAACTGTCCTTCCAGGAGTCTTCTCTGCGGTGCTGCATGTCTCTGTTGCTCCGTCTTATCTCTTCTGGCTCTCTGCCACCGCTTCTCCGGTCAGTGCCAGCTTGGCTGCTGCTTTCTCCGGCCACTGCCCAGTTTGGAGAAAACATCTCCCAGCTCACAACTACAGGTACCTAGCCCAGCTGTATGCTGTTCCAGGTCCCTGTAGCCCCCATCTGGGGCTGGGGGGCCCCAGAGGCCCCGAGGGGCTCCGGGCCCCTTTTCCTCGTGGCTACTACAACATGGCCACTTCCTCTACCAACTAATCTACCACTCTTCTCTTCCGGTGCTTGTGATATGTTTACATTTCTGCAGGAGCGCTAATTGGGCAGAACTTCAAAACTTCCAGGGGTCTCCACCCCTGGGGGTTACCACTTTTTCAGCCTCTGGGGGAAAACAAGGTTCAAACCACTACATATTTATATATGGAAAATATCTCCATGGACATAGCTGAAGTTTATACTATGATTTGTCTCTTTGCTGCTGATAAAAGCAGAGAACTGACATTAAATAGAAGGGAACATCCAATTTTTTTTTTCTTAATTTTTATTTCAAAGATTCATTCCATAATCCTTGGTAAGGTGTAACAGAAAAGACTATCTTCTTTCTTAATGCTGCAAATAGCAAATTAAAATGGCATATAATATGTGTCATCATCCTTTTAGAACTAGACACAAAATAAACTGTTGAGCATGTAAAAGCAACATCTGAAAACTAAACATAACTTTATCTCAAATTCTTTGAAAGGAGGAAGAATGAGTGGTGAATGGCTTCATCCAGAAAGTCTGCCACTTAGACTAAAACAAATAAAAAAGAAACCCCTACTTCCCAAAACAACAAAACACACATGAACACATCTTTTATTTTTCTAAGCCTGAAATTGCTGACCAGGAGGCAGTGTGCTGACCTGTGCTCTCAGCTGTGATCATGGCATCAAAAAGTGTCATTGTGAGAAATTGGAAAAACACAGAAATTCCATCAATGACTGAGTGGGCACACACAATACAGGATGTGCTTGTTACAGAAAAAATTTGACACATTATTTATAAGATAAATGCAACCACAAGACTGCCACCTGGTACCCTGCTTTTTAGTTTTATCTTTTTTTCTTTTTTCATCTCTTCAGATGCTGTATAACCTCTAGTCATCAAAATTTGAACAGCTCTAAACACTGAAAAGGATATACAAATCCATAAATATATATCTAAATATATATATATAAACTAACACATATGAAGAAGCTAGCTATGTGTATGCTGCTAAGACAATGGCTTATGGTCTGCACTAGGGATGTCCAGCACTTTTGTTCATTTATTATTAGATAGTGCACTGTAACAACAACTTAATTTACAAAGAATAACATATCAGGGACAGCTAGTGGTGGTACTGATAGTGGAGAACAAAGATTTCATTTACAGAATAAAGACACAGTGTAAATTATTTGTGAATTCCAGGAAAATGGGTTGGAGATATTTTTGTTTAGAATCACCAAAGAAAACCCAAGGGTTTTGAAATGGCATTTTTAAGTCCACATTATGCTAATATTTGTCTTTTATTTGTGCTGTACAGCCAGAGTATTTTTAGGTGTTACCTAATATTCTGTTTCTTTCACCATTCATGTATTGAATATTTATTCTCAAAATGAATTTGTGATAATTACAAAAGACAGAGGTTATGTTTTTTAGACTGCATGGTAAAATATGCCCTTCTGAAGATTGAAAGTGTACCAAAACGCTTGAAGCAGTCTAATCCCTATTAGAAGTAGTTTTCACTGCATCTCTACATCTTATGGTCTGACACTACTTTGTTCTGTAACCTTGTCAGAAGTGTAAGCTGATTATCTTTTTTACTAGTAATGCATCTGAGGTGTATAAGTACATTAAAAACATGCACATCTCAGAAGAGTGCTGAATGACCTTACTTGTCACTCATTCACTGGTGAAACTCTTGTTCTGCAGCTTAAAACAGTGCTTAAGTAGCATTGCAAAGACTGGAACTCTCCAGTCAAATATAATACAGGAGAGGGAAATATGGAGGTCTATGTTTTGCAGATGTATCTCAGCTGCTCTTGCTCTAGTTATTAGTAAAACCAAAGTGATTATAGCATACTCAAAGTGTTCAAAACATTTTTTCGGTTTATAAAAATATATGAAAATACATTTTCCTGTGTATGGAAAGTCCTTAAAGGAAACATCAGATGTATTTTTTTCACGAATAATCTTTTTCTACCTAATTTTACATAAGTGTATTGCATGGAGCATAACACACCATTTACATGAGGTAGGTTTGAGCCTTCCGTCATATTTGCAGGACATGTGTGACTCACATATCGTATAGAAAGGTTTTTGATTAAAACAATGTTGTGACTATAGATACATTGCTCAGATGGAACATGAATTGCACAGAGTTTATTATTTGATATGTTTAGTAGAATGAGATGAATAGAAATACTTACCAAGGGAAGTACTATCCAGTATAAGTGTATTGTATCATATCCTTTGCATTTTGATTCGGGATATCCTGTCTGTAATAAATTTAAGTATTCAATACTTCCTATGCAATTTATTTCTGCTTTCTATTGTTCTACATATTTAGAGGGTCATGAAATTCTTTTTGTGGAGAAGATACAGTTTAACTTGTCAGATTTCTGATAGGACAGGAGGATGCCTTTAGAGGGGTATCTCCAAGTACTTTTCCGATCTTGTTAACACTGATCTTGCAGAAATATTATTCTATCTAAAGAGAACGAAAGGTTCTGACAGACTTGGCTGATATTTTATTTCTAAATTGATCTATCCAAGAGAATATGATTACTAAAGATTACTTTCAGAGTAAAATGTTACTCACAGTAGATTACAGCATGGGAATTTGGCCTGTGTCCTTAATATTTCTCTTCTTTCATGAGAGGGAGGGAAATGCCATAAAAATGGTAGACCTGACCACACCAATAGTGATCTTTCTCACTGGAAATACTTTCCACGGTTATTTATATATAAATGGTGAAGCTAAAAATTTCATTTTTTCCTACCTAAACTTTTCAGTATTTGACTGAGATATGATGTTATTTGTCATATTTTGGTGTATAATGTGACTTACTACACTCTTAAATAAATACATGGTCTGCCTTCAGGGTTATATTTCACTCACCTGAGGTGTTACGTCAGGTGGTTCCAGGAGCAGTGAAATAAAAAGTACTAGAAAAAAAAGCAGAAAGCTAATCTGCTCCTCCATTTTTGGTTTGTGTGCTTTTGATTTGTTTGGTTTTTTTTTAAATATAATCATACACTAAATAATTTTTAATGTAATCATGCACTAAAGTCAGATATACAAGAGAGCTACTGCTTCCATGGAAAAGCAGTGGAAGCCGAAGCACACACTGGGAGATGTGAGTGCTAGTCATCCAGTCTTATCACTCACTAGCTCTGTGACCTGAGGAACCCCCATTCTGTACCTTTAATCTGCTGAATGAAAACCTTTTAACAGTGGATGACAGCTGTTGTGCGCTTCATGCTTGCACTTAAACAGTGAGAAATGCCACACTTTCATTGTGGTTATATGTTCTGGTTATGAATTACTAAACAAAACACAACAAATCAAAACAAAGACAAAAAAAAATGTTTAAAAAGCCTCAGAGTGAAATGGCAAGAACTCATTATATTATAAAACTGAAGTTTTCATGCAAACCAAATTTAACTGTACTGGGAACTTCCATCAGAAGATTAAGTAATCCCTGAAAAGATAAAACTGGAATTAATCTGGAGGGAGCTAGTCAGATAGTTAGGCAGTAGCTTACTACAGTTGTCAAATGACCAGAGATCAACATGTTGTGATGTCACACTGGGAAATAGAGCAGAACATGCAGGTTTGGAAGTAAGAGTTTACTCCTAAATTTATTGATATTTGCCTTTAAATTACACTGGTTTTGAAACAGGATAATAGTTCCAGGACAGATGTAACCTATCCTTCCGCCCAGAGCTTCTAATGTATAAATACAACCCTGCATGTCAGCCCAAATGGAAGTTCATTCTTAATAACACTGATTTGTTCTAAACAAGTTTCTGGAGAGACATGCATTGAAACTCTGCAAAATTAAAGATATTCCCATCAGTGAGCAATAAAATTCAGACTTTGAAGTTTCTAGACTCTAGGTGTTGACATTTGCTAGTATTGCTAGCACAAACATTTTTCAGGCATTATCTTTTGTTACAGGTGTGTCAAATATCCGTCTAACAGATGTTAGTAGATCTAAACGGGAAAATACAGGCGTTTGGGATATGATAGGTCACCATCATCCTTATAAATGTGCAACTGCCATTCTCAACCTTTTAAAACTATGATTAGTCATCTAATTGTGTGTCCAAATTTAGTTGGTGCATTTTGCATGCATAATTAATTGATTTCCTGAAGATATCTCCTAATTTTTAATTACTGCTGAAGCTAGCGTTAAATATGGAGTGAGCCAGTCTGCACACCAATTTCCTTTAGAAGCTGGATGCAGACAGCTTGTGACAAGCATGAGTATTCGTAGAATACAGAAACTGGCTGCTGTCTAGGCTCGGATACGTGAACTTGACCACAAGTTCAGGTTAATTCACTTACTGTCTGACTGAAGCAGTCATTCAGTCTTAACTGGTTACTGAGGCATTGCTCAAATATTGGCATAGAATATAACTTTTTATATTTAAAGGAACTCTTCTGAAGCTCTTGCCATTTACACCTGTAATTATACAAAAATATAAAAGCATAATACAGAGTGACAGAAACTCTTCTCCTGCCTGATTTTTGGTGCTGAAATCAGAAACTGGATGACAGTCTGTCTGCTTTATTCTGGTGTATATTTCCACACCTCGTTAATCAGATTAAAATCTCTGCATGAAACAATTATCTGAGTCACAATATCACTGAGACAAACAGGAGCTTTGGTCAAGTAAGGATTTAGTGATTTGGCCTACGTCTTTTCTCTAATCCGAATAATCTGCTTCATGAATACGACGATTTTTCATTTTAGGTGTATATTCCAAAATTCCACAGTTCAATCAACATACACTGAAAACAGTACTAACACTAAATAAATGTTCTCGGTGAAAGAACTTTCCATTTTGCTAACAAAAAGGTCACAAATTTGCTGAATATGTCCCGATTAGCAACACCCTATTTCATTCCCCTTTCTCCATCATCTAACAACAAATGGCTTTAATAACAGCTTTGCTGCTGTGTTCCAGTTTTCATCTTAAGTCTCTACTCTGCTTCTATAGAGCAAATCTTATCAAACCAAAAATGGAGGTCCTAGTTCCGTTTTCCTTTTATTCCTTCTTACCTTATTAAGTCAAAGTCTTAGTGTATAAATTAACTTGAATACGCTCCACTAGCCTTTTCCAAAGTAAGGGCGTCATGGTGGTCAAACAGGAAAACATAGGAGATGTATTTCACTTGTATGACTATTTCCTTAACATCCCAAAGCACTTCACAAAGTTTAACTGCCTTAAACCTTTTGCATTCTAAGGAATGAATGTTCAAATACCAAGGAAGTAAAAGTGTGGAGAAGGAACAACTAATTCCATGACCTGCAGCAGAGCTGTACTTAAGGTTTAATACATATGATTACCAATTTATTTACGTATATTCTGTATTCCTAAGAATGAGATTTCTGTACTGGGACTTTTCCATTACGCATTTTCTCAATATAATCAAACATCCATTTTATTTTATTGCCACTGTGGTGACAGATGTTATCAGTAGGGTCATAGAGGGGATACGCAAATTTTCATGCAACAGATAATAAATGGACATTGAAAGGACTGGCCTGGGATGTCCTGCCTAGCTGTCCAGATCCAGATCTTGGGTAAGTACAAAACAAATGAAACACAGCAAGTGACCAAGCTCATATGTTTAAATAGGGTTTGTTCTTGCTACTGCCAGACACAAATATTTGGCCATGGAGATTATTGGGTTGACCCAGTAAAGCATTTCCTCTTCTTTTTATGCATGGTTTCTTCTTGTTGATATGCCCAACACCAATTCTTCTGTTCTAAGTAAGAAAATCTGTCTTAGGTACTATGTAGAACATTCTCTTTTCATGAATGCACCACATATGCTTGTCACTTAAAACTTATCAAATATTATAATTTAATTTTTTTAAAAGAAACTGTGAAAATTGATCAAATAAAAAGTTCAATAAAAATTCACAGGTTTTGTTTTGTTTTTTAAACTACACCAGGTCTTCGAGTGAAAGAAAATCTACAGTTTTAAACTGAAAAATGATTCTGTTTTTTAGATGAATGTGCCATCATGGTTCAAAAAGATTTTCACTCAGCACCTTGCTTGTACACTCCTCTGTCTTAAAAGAAAATTATATCTGTTCACATTTAATTATATTCTTCCAACAGAAGCCAAACTATAAAAGAAATTGAAACCTCCTTTGAGCCACTTCTAACTTCTTCAAACTATAAAATATCCTTTGCCATCCCATGAAGCATCAAAACTGCAGTAACAATTATTAATTTTAATTCGATCTTTTCTCATGTGCACATTATTACACCTTTGTCTTTGATCTGGGTTTTGTTGATTATTTATTGTATTCAGCTACCATATTTGTGCAGGTTGTTATGTGCCCTCATAAGTCTATTGATGAAATACATATCATATAAAAAAAAGTGGTATCTTGTACTGATAATCACCAGTCTTCCATTATGACCAAGAATATTTACCATGATATTAAAACCTGCATTGCAATTCTAAGTGACATTAGACAATTAATATATCTAGAGGATATCATAAAAGTTACTCCAACAGAAGAAGCTCTGTTAGTTCAAAGGTAATATTTAATAAATGCCTTTAACAATAAAAAAAATTGGAAAAAGTTTGCTTGCATCAAAATTAATAGTATGACATGATTTTCATTGAACTTTCCAAATATTGTAATTAAAATAACTTGGAAAAAGTTCATACTTAAAGTCAAACTTCATCTGTGGGGTTGAAAGCTTTTCCACATGTATAATACATACAGTTATACTAATGTCATCATTGGCTTTGGGTATTTGACTTTAACTGTGTAAGAATAGGGACTTGTCCAGGTATTTTATGCAACTGTGGGGTTTTGTGCTACAGATAATAAAGTTTATCTTGCTGTTTTGTCTGACTTGCTCACTTAAATTCCAGACATTTTCTAGTGCCATTTTTCACATGAAATACAATTTTACACCCAGGAGCACGTGGAATTTAAAGTGACGGTCTATTTAGGCTTCCACTCAGTGCAATTATGAGATTTGGGATGTAGCTCTTTGTGATGAGCAAAGAAGAGATACTTTGCTACAATTTTCATATATTTAAGCCTTGTTCCAAGTTTGCATAGAATCCTTCTGGACTGAGATCATATCTGAATGAGGCTTCCCTATGTAATGTAAAAGGTATGGAAATTTAATCTCTTTTAAAAGGCTTTTAGAAATTTAGGAATATTTTTAGTTAAAATTTTTCTTTGTGGTATCTTCTAGTTTCTGTTTCTAGCATATAAATTCCTAAGTGCAACATCATGGAATTTTTACCAAAGGGAATTTTCAGAAACTGATTGCAAGATTTTCTTAACAGCTGCTACTGGTTACACAACTCTGATTCTGCTGAATTAAGAGAGGATAATATGTTCTGCTAATAATGCATTCCCAACCAGCTCTTTCCACATAGATTGGACCACCAGTCTCATACTCTCGTTGTGACAGCGTTAGGCATTAGGAGAGATTTAGTTGGATACATTCTGTGTCGTATAGGAATCTATAATATATTCCAAAGATTTCTGAAGTCATATTCTGAAGTCCTTCTTAAAGTTTCTGAAACCAGTTTACTCTTCGCCCTCACTCAAACATATCCATGAAGAGACATTTCATGTCCTCAAGAAAAAATGTTATATTGTACAACTGGGATGACACATTTTTGAACCCGTGAAATTCCTTACTAGATATAAAATATAATTTCAGAATGAAAACTAATAGATGTGGCAAATTAGTATTCAAAATAAAAATAATATTTAAAAACTGGAGAAAAAATACTACCCTTGCTATAGTTACTCTTTGTGATCAATGGCAAACATATACCTAGTATTTGAGGTAAAATTATTAGTCTACCTCCTAGACTCTTGCTCTCATTAGTTGTTTGTTTGTCTGGTTGATTTTCTACATTCCTTTCTTATCCTTCAACACTGAATAATCAAATTAATTGACAAAGACACAACACTAAAATTCAAAATAGTTAGATTATCTTACATTCAAAAATTAAAACTTGGTGGTATTGTGTTTGTGTATATGCCCACATACACTCTTGCATGTCTGTAATATGTATACAATTGCTTTTAAATTTAAGACGATATCTTGTAAAAAGAAACTTTGAAATTTTTATTTTCATTTGAATTTCCTACCTCAATATTACTAAAATGTTAGATCTTTTCTTCATATGAGATAGAACAGTAGGAACAGGGACCATAAATATCAATAATATTGGTGATACATAAGATATATCAACAAGACTATGTGTATGTGTATATGCATGCATATTTGTCTACGCTTCTGCTTATTCAATTCAGTAACAGACAGAATATCTTTAGGGGTAGAACCTGCTTGTTCTTAACCTAGCATGTTAAGAACCTCATTTTTGATCTGGGAGATCCTTGTGATAATGTAATATAACTAGATTCGGTTTTGTTCCACATAAGGTTTGCTTTTACTTTTTCACATTATTCTCTTCATTATTTTGAGGGCTGAGCAATATCAAGCCATCCTGTGATGAACAAATGGGACCAAGAGAGACAATTCTGCTCTAAAGAGCTAACTTACAATGTAAATACAGCAACAAAGATCACGTTCCAACAAATAACGCAATGATTCACAAACTTAGCATTTATTTCAGGGGAATGACATTAAAGAAGTCATTTGACTTCACAGAGATGTTCCTGTGTAGTGTCAGATGTAGTGTCCTGATGTGTCAGAGTGGAGAATTCACACTGACCAAAGGCTGCTGGCAAGTTTAGTTGATATTTCTGATCGAGAACCAGAAACATGGTAGGGATTCTCTAATCCATTTGGGTAATCGAAAAGTCAGCATTTTATCTTCTGATATATCTGTAAAAGAGAGAGAATGGAAACTGTCTTGTGTTTGCTTTTAATTTCTGCACATTCTAAACATTAGCAACGTCCTGTAAATTCTGTGTAATAGGGAAATATTGCAGTAAATGAGATTTTTTCATCAGTAAAGTATCTATATTTGTCAAACAATTTCTTTTGTTTGTGAAGTATTATGAATAGAAATGCAAATATTTCAGAGTATTTTATTTTTATTGTGGTGTAAATATTTCTATACACACATACACAATTTTATACCTATATATGATACCGGATGATCGTGAACAAAAAATGCAACATTTTAATTCTGTAAAGAAATATCATACAACCATCTGACAATGAGGAAGCCAAAAAAATGGAATTTTATTTTTTCTCAGTGTTTTAGTGACATGCACTGTGCTTTAATCTGGAATGCTGGAGTACTAGACAGATTGAAATTCTCAATATTTAATCATCTAAAATAGTAATTTGCATTTGTTTCAAGACTAAGATTCAATGACAAAATATGTTTACTGGTTAAATCTGGACTCTGCGAGCATTTAGAAAAGGACACCAAAAAATTTCCCATGGGTATATTTTGGCAATGAAAGCCTGGAGTATCAGAAATGTATGTTGAATACTAGTAACAGTCATGAATCTTTCTCTATAACTTCCTTATTTTTAAGTATGATGCTTTTTTAGCAGAGACTCATCATCACAATTAAAGAAAGGAAAAAAAACCAAAAAACACTACAGTATATTTCTACAGCAGAAGTCAGTTAAAGATGGTACTACATAATTTCTGTCATTCTATTTGTGACAATCATTAACCACAGTCAAAACCTACTGAATGTATCTCATCATACCACTGTTTGTTTTCCTCGTCAATACTCCATGTGAGCTTTTGGAAACTTCTGGGAAAGGAAAATTGCACAGCTGAAAATTAAAAGACTCAACTTGCTTGACATAAGCAATAATTATAGAATTACCTTAGATTGATTAGTTGAGATAAAAGACCCCTCAATCTGCAGACATATTTGATTTCAGCATCACCTATCATAAATATTAGCTGATCATTATTGGTTTTAATTTTTATAAAATGAGTGACTCTCATAAAAAAAGTTTTTTCTAAGAGTTTGAAAATATGCCTGGTAAAAAATAGTTTATTATATCCTGAATGAATGATAGTATATTATAGATACTAATTTGTATATTCTCTCCCTTTTTTTGTGTGTGGGGGGCGTAAAGAGCTATTATATTTTTGACAGTCACAACAAAAGAAAAAGTGACAATATTTGAAGTGTTATAATTATTCATGACTTAGGAAGAAGAAAGCCCTCTTTCTCTCTCCATGTTCGCAGGCCCTCCAAAGCATGAGCCATTAAATGATCAAACATTCCAGTCATAACTAGGGAGCAATTTAATGTGTGTTAAAGTCAATGAGAATCTTTCCACTACTCTTTGCATTAGCTTGTTGGATCATAGAGTTTTTAGGATAGGGATTGGCTTTTCATTAGGTATGATGCATGCAAAGCAAATATGATCTCAATCTTGATTACTTAATACAGATACAATTATCATAGAAAATAGTAGTGGGTTTTCAATCCAATATGTCAATGTGTGACCTATGTGAGGAAAAAGAAAATAAACAGTAATCCTTTAAAATATTTCCCTTTTTTCTTCTTCTTTTCAGTGCTAGATGAAATCCTAGCCTCCTTTACACTAACTTGCCTCTGGCACTGGTTTTAATAGTGCCAAGGTTTTTCCCAAAACAACAGTTTTACAGATCCCACATGATTTTATCTGATACTATAACATTCTTGATTCTTTGCTAATTGATTCCCATTGGTTATTTTCTAAAAAGGATTTAAGTAAAACACAATAAAATGAATGTTAAATACTGAAAGGTAGATGAAATCAGATAAAGTATTTTACAATTCTTCAGAGTTGCAATTAATCCATAGAATTCCTACAGATTGGAGTTTGTTTACTGGCTAGCTTCAAATGTTTACTGTAAGGTGTATAATTAGGTTTCTTTTTTTTTCACATGTTCATAAGAAGTATAACCTATGAAAAGAACATGCTTTTTGTCTGGAAGTCTAAATATTTTTAGGTCAATTGATTCACATCTATTGCTTACTGTGTGTTATTAGGTTAGTCAGCTACTGACAAATGTAATACAGATTCTAAAAAAGATTATTTTTATATCACTGTTTACGAATCTGAGTTCTCAGTTGGGATTAGAGAGATTAGAAAGCAAAAACCATTAAAAAAAAATCATGAAGATGTGTTAGCTTGTGGCAAACCAGCAAATCCGTTATCATCTTCAGTTATTTTGTCTGTGTTTAGAACAGAAAAGTTGCCTATGGCTGAAATTACTCAGTAGAGGTAAGCAGTAGACACACATGGCACATCCATACCATGTACAATGTTCAACACACAGATTGGATTTTGGGTGCTACATGGATCCAGCTGGCCTCCAGCACAGCCTTAGGGATTATGTCATCTGCACTGACAGACACAAACGCCCAAGGAGCTGCTCTGCCAGAAAGGAACACTCAGTGCCCACTGCTTGAGCCCCTTGCACCTCTGACCTATACTCACAATGTCTGGCGTTGGCATAAAGATACTCCTGCCTGAAGATATCATTGAAATTCCTTGTATTGCCAGGCTCTTGCAAGTTGTGTTTGTGAGGGGCAGAGATTCAAAACATGTTTACAATAAGTGTGTAGTGCTCCTGCAGATAATCAAGTCCAGTCCAATAGGATGCAAAAATGGGAGGTTTTTGTTTTATTCACAGCCCAATGTATAAACTGTTGTAAACTGTTGTTATAACAAAAGTTGCCCCTTATAATAGTGAACGCTAGTCTTGTTTAACAGAAAAACAGTAAACTGAAAATTGAGAGGCAGATGCGTTACGCATTCTGTTGACCTTGCTACGGTATGGCAGAACCTCACAGAGTGGCAGGACTTGTAATAATCTCCTGCATAATCAGATCTTGTTAAACCAGAACACTTAGATATGACATTCTGAATAGACCTTAACAGTTGCTAGTATTGGTCAAATGTATCAGCTGATATCTCAAAACTGGATTCCTCCAAATCAAACTTGCAGTGAACACACTTTTTTTTTTTTTTGATTTTCTGTGACCTTATCAGGTCACACCTCACTTCATGTAATCTCAGGGCTTTAACTTGATTGATTTTTCTTATTTATTTATTTATTACTCTTATAGATGCCGAAAACCCCAGCTATGCTGACTTCACTCTGCAGGTTAAGTAGGACATGTCTTTCTTTGGAGTCCTCTCAAATTATTTGATTATAATAACTATTTCTAACATAGAGTGCCAGTTCAGTATTGCCATATTCACTGTGATCTCCCAAATTACAAAGGTCAACCCATGTGGAGACACAGCAGTAACAGTGTCAATGTTGTTTCACATTTCAAGGAATCCAAGTTTAAGATATTTATTGTATAAGTTATCATCTTTAAACATAGCTATCCAAAAGAGCAGGAGAAAAGCTTTTTTAAAGTATTTAACCAACAAGTATTCAAAAAGTGCAGGAAAATTACATGTACACTGTTAGCATTTGCCACAATAAAGCATTTCTTTCCCACCTTGCTAGCTTAACTGACTTAGTTCAAGTGAAGAGTGAAACTTCAATTTTTTCCACCTTTGGCCTTGACGAGTGCACTTTCTGAGGTTGGTTACAAAATGTTTTGTGAGTAATGTCAAAAAGTGATAGAAATCCACCACCTTCACCTAGATGTTTTGAGTCCACCGAGTGATCAAGGGCTGCTGAGATACAGTAACTGCATTCAATCACAGCAGATTCTTCTCACTCACCCTACCAGCTCCATGGAATGACTGACAACCAGCTCAGGAAATAATAAGTGCTATAAAGGATAATGATATGATGGGAGAAAGGAAAAGAGAAACCCCAAAATCCCCCCTCTGTTAAAAACAAATTTGTACATGATGGTTGTGATAGTTGCTTACCACTTTTCAGAAAATGATAAGTTTTTACTGTAATCTTGTGCAGCTTAGCTTCTGCCTGCTGCACCCACTTGTTGCTTTCCCTATTAAATACGTGCAGTAAAGGCCTCAGGGTAGACATTGTCTTCTTTACGTGATCATACTAAGCCTATGAAACTGCAATAAACATAATTGTTAATGCAAATAAGACAGCAATTATTATTACAGTTTTATTAATAATATGAAGTCAGGAAGGGCAGGTGATAACCAGTTAAGACTGCTATTAGGGGTGGCATTTTTGTGCAGGTCAACTTTTGTAACAGGATAATACAATGTATAGTTTTTAAATCCCTGTAGAGCACACTGTCTGTGTTGCTGTTTGACAGAAAAATAAGGAGATTTTTTTGATTGTCTAGTCTTAGATGTATCCTTCCCCCTGCCTTTCCAAGTTTGTAGCAGACATATCAAAGAATCATGGAATGGTTAGGGTTAGAGGGAACCCTAAAGGTCATCTAGTTCCAATTCCCCTGCTGTGGGCAGGGACACTCCCCTAGACTAAATTGCTCAAAGTCCCATCCGACCTGGCCTTGAACACTTTCAGGGATGGGGCATCCACAGCTTCTCTGGGCAACCTGTTCCAGTGCCTCACCACCCTCAAAGTAAAAAAATTCTTCCTTGTATCTAATCTAAACCTACTCTGTTTCAGTTTAAGGCCATTCCCCCTTGTCTTACCACCGCATGCCCTTGTAAAAAAATCCCTCTTCAGCTTTCTTGAACTGGAAGGTACAACCCCTAGGTACTGGAAGGTTGCAATGAAGTCTCTGAGGAGCCTTCTGTTCTCCAGGCTGAACAACCTCAACTTTTTCAGACTGATCCCTCTGATCATCTTCTGAAGCCTCCTCTGGACTTGCTCCAGCAGGCCCATGTCCTTATGTCGGAGGCCCCAGACTGAGATGCAGTACTCCAGGTGGGATCTCATAAGAGTAGAGTAGAGGGAGAGAATCACCTACCTTGACCTTCTGGGCACGCTGCTTTTGATGCATACAAGGACATGGTTGGCTTTCTGGGCAGCAAGTGGACATTGACTAGTCACATTGAGCTTCTCATCTATGAAGACTCCCAAGTCTTTCTCCTCAGGTCTAGACACAATCCATTTTTCTCCCATCCTGTATCCCTGTTGGGAATTGCCCTGACCCAGGTGTAGCACCTTGCACTTGGTCTTGTTGAATTTCATGTGGTTCGCACATGCCCACCTCTCAAGTCTAACCAAGTCCTTCTGAATGCCTTCCTTTCCCTCCAGTGTGTCAAGCCCATAATACAACTTGGTGCCACTGACAAACTTGTTGAGGGTGCACTCAATCCCACTGTTAAAGAGCTAAACCTGGGTACTTGGATAATTTCTCCTGTATTCCCCCCAGGCTACTTTTCATTGCTTCCAGCCTCTGTAGGCATCTTTTTTTCTGTTTGAGTTTTTCCAGGAGCTCCTTGTTCATCCACACAAGCCTTATGGCCTTTTTGCCTGATTTCCTCTTTTTAGGAAGAATTATTCCTGAGCTTGGAAGAGGTGATCCTTGAACATTAACCAGGTTTCTTGGGTCCCATTTCCTTCCAGGACTTTATCCCATGGTACTTCACCAAGCAGATCCCTGAAGAGACCATAGTCTGCTCTCCTGAAGTCCAGGGTAGTGAGTTTACTCTATGCCCTCCTCCCTGACCTCCATTTCATGGTCACTGCACCCAAGGTCACTGAGCTTCACACTCCCCACTAGCCCTTCCTTGTTGGTGAGAACAAGGTCCAATAAAGCACCTCTCCTCATTGTCTCCTCTATCACTTGGAGAAGGAAGTTACCATTAACACATTCTAGGAACCACTTGATTTCTTACATCCGGTTGTTTTATCCCTCCAACAGATATTGGAGTGGTTGAGGACCAAAGCTTGTGAACATGAGGCTGCTTCTATCTATCTGTGAGGGCCTCACCTGCTCAGTCTTCTTGGTCAGGTGGCCCATAGCAGATCCCCACTATAATGTCACCTGTCCCTGCCCTTCCTGTAATCCTGACCCATAAGCTCTCAGTCAGCTCCTCATCCATCCCCAGGCAAAGCCCCATGAACTCCAGCTGGTCACTGACAGAGAGGGTGATGCATCCTCCTTGTCTCCCCTCCCTGTCCTTCCCAAAGAACCTGTATTCTTCCATTCCAATGTCACAGTCCTAGGAGCCATCCCACAACATTTCCATGATGCTAAAAAGATCTCAGCCCTGCAGGTGTGCGCATGTCTCTAACTGCCCCTGTTTATTCCCCATGCTGGGTGTGTTTACACAGAGGCACTTAAGTCGGGCCCTGGTGAAACTGACATACTGCCAGGAGTGACTGGAACTCCTTTGTGCTGCTATATATAACAAAGAAACTAAGCTAGCTTCACTTTTTATTAATTAAGTGTGAATTTAACACACCTTTAAGTCAAAGCAAGCAACAGAGCCATAAACTTAATGCAACATACGGTTAAATAAATGTGCTTAGTTACATTAATTACAAATAGATATATTAGTTTTAAACATATGTACTGTGATGGTGTTTAAAAATGCCAATCAAAGCTAAGATCAGAGTGAAGCTAGGGAAGAAAATATTTCTACCAGTGAGTTTATATTCTAAATGTCACACAAGAACATGAAGGAAGAGAAGGATATGACATATAAATAAATGAACTTGATGATGACTGACACATTTTATTTATTAATTATGCCTGTTGTAGCTGCTTTTCTCTAGGTAACTCATCCCAAAGAATTACCTTACACCCTTACTGAAAATAATTAGCAAAAAAAAAATAAATATCCACAGCAGATGAAAGCTTCTGATAGATCCTCTCTAGGTCAGTGGAATATTTTGCCAATGAGGACTGTGATAGCACTAATGGAAGTCCACCTGAGCCCTACTGATACTACCAGCAGACACACTGATAAATTATAATGGGCACAGCAGCAGCAGCAGCAGCCACTTCAGAAAAATCCTTAAAGTGAATTTCCTTTAATGGCTGGGAAGACAAATGGCTCACATTTTATCATTGGATTCCTCCTCTTTCAGAAAATTGCCAATAAACTTCCTGTTCTTAGCTGAAGATTTGGCAGTGTCTTGGACATAAAAAATTTAACCCATTCAGTAGCTTTAACATGTTTATTTATGTCAGTTATTTGTTCAAATTGTTCCTCTTAAGCCAACCAACCTTATGTCTTTTCATATCTGAAGTTGAGATAATTTGTTTTTGTTAAATGGCTCCCAAACTGAAGTGGCATTTCTGAGGAGGTCAGACTCCTATAAAATTGTTACTCAGAATCGATTGCTTGTATTGTAGGTACCTAAATTCATGGGGTATTTTCCATCTAGTTTTGGGAGTTTCTTTCTTGTTTTCCCCGACTGACTCCACATGAACAGCTTGTACCTAACTCTTCTTTAACGCAGAGAGAACCCCAGAGAATTATCTGTGTGCATACAAACGTCACCAAATTTTTGTAGCTTAATGAGGTATCTCGCATTGGCTGAGCTTGTGTGCCCCGTTAGCACTCCAATTTTCTTTCACTTAGCAAACAGTTGTGACAGACGCAGTTTGAGACATTATTCACCCATTCCAAGTCGTTTGCTCTTGTTCTGCTGCTGAGGACCATGCTTTGCAGTAAACGTGACAGAACAAATACTCATTTTCTCCTCTAGGTTAGTTTAAATTCCTATTCACTGTTCATTTAATCTAGTCTGTTGCCTTATACTAAGTGGTTAACGCATATACAAACTTTTCTTCTACTAATTTAATTTCAGGGAATTATGATCTCTGACAGAGGTATGTCACTAAAGCTGGAGTTAGTTTCACTAATGCTTGTCTATAAATGCCTTTAGCTCTTTCAATTACAAAGTAAAATACTTGGAATCTGTGTGAAGGAAATTGCCTCACATTTGGGATGGGCTAACAACCTGCTGATGAATAGTTGGCTCAGCTGACAGGAAGAACTTTACAGCATTTTCACAGCTTGGAGATCTCACACTCAGGTTGGGTAAGTGGCTCGCTACTTGAAACATTTCAAAAAATATTTACGCACACCCAGATCTTGGTATGAAGACACTGTCAGAGACATTAATGCTTCCAGAATTGCCTGGTCACTATATAATAGCTCTTTGCTCAAGTATTCAGTGAGAGAAGTTATGAGACCTGGATTCAATGCCCTCATCAGTCTGGGACTTTCAGAAACATATTCTCAATAGACTGCAGTACAATAGATGCTAGTTTAGGTAGAAAGCACTCTCCACATTCCAGCTGGAGCTGTACTTTGGGCAGCAAAAGGAACAGGATTATTTTGGCCAGGAAAAGCATCAACGATATAATCCAGTGAGAAAGGCATTTGGAAACAGGTATCACTACCTACTACTGAGACTGCCTTTTATGTAATTAATTTGCAAAGAGGAAAACAATGCTAGCACTTCTTATCTTCTAATTGTCTCTCATTGCAGTCCAAAAGTTGAAGTTTTGTAAGTTTCTAAGAATGATTTTCTGCAGCAAACTTACTTGCTGTTTGAAGTTTGCAACTACAGTGTTCTTTTGAAGTCCACAGATCTGTGAGCAACGTCTTACAGACCATCAGCTGTAAAAGGAGTTACCTGCAGATCTATTATGTTTGGTTTTGAACATCCAGAACCTTAACATTATGGCTGTAGAGGAAACCTTAGTTATTGAAGTGAGCTCAGTTGTGAATGAATGTGAGATGTGACATATGCCTTAGGTATTTAGAGACTCTATTTCATTTGTCTTTACTTTCATTTAATGATATTTCTGCTCTTCTTCCTGTGTTATTCAAGTGCAGTTAAAGTTTAAGGTGCACATATATACTGGTAAACTGGTATCTTATATGTTGTTAGCTATATGCTTTTCCGTAATCCTTAAATTATGCTATAAATAATTCTTTCTAATATTAGCAATTTATCAATCTGCATAGCTCTTTAAAACTAAAAAGGTTGCACTCAGCTTGTAAGGTCTTACTCTAAGGTACTTTGTGTCTGTTTCTAATCTAAAAAAGAATGAAAGCAGGAGTGGATAACTAGCCTCGGGTTAGCTCATCTTTCATAGCAATGTAAGTTACAGACCACATTTGACAAGACCAACTAAAGATTTCCATGGGTATGTAGGGCAAACTGCACTTTCAGTGTTTATTTGAATGGTACATGAAATTGTCCCAAAAGTACTAAACTGAATTAAACTCTGACCACATAAACCCTTAAAAATGGGATGATTATATAGCACAGGGAATAATTGGGCATACTATTGAATGTTTTTGTCTGTTTGCATGAGGTAGGAGCTTTTTTGAAGCTATTAATCATATTAACTACCATAGCCCTCAAGCAGCCTGATTGCACTGTACCTGTATAATGCCTAATACAGAAGATATGAGGGTCCATCCTGCAGAGATACAGACCTAAATGACAACAGGGATGTGGACTGTGAGTGTGCAGAGGGATTGTCTTGGCTCACAATAGCTATAAATATCACCTCAGGCCTTGTGCTGTGTTGATTAGATGCTGTGGTTTCTGGGAAAACTGCATGGGTACAGGAAGGTTTCCACTGTCCAGAATATATTGCAGAGAAATTCGCTGTATATCCTTTTAGCATGTAACCAAACATGGAAAATGAAAATAACTACTAAATTAATCTCACAATTAGCTTATTTTTGCCTGAGTGATATTTTGAAGATTAAAGATGCTACACTATAGAAATATTGGTATTATCAGATATTGATCAGAAGTTTGACTCCTTAATTAGGTCTAATTCAGATAAAAGCTTGTTTTGAATGATCACCAGTGGAAAGAAAGGGCATGTAAAAACAGGAATCAGTTTTCAGTTCAGACAAGCACATTGATAACTTAAGGAGGGTCTTCATGAAACAAGTATTAGCCTTTTGCATTATTATTCTCTTTTTCTTCTGGATAAAAAAATCAGCAGTGGTTAAGCATATAAGATCTTAGTAAGGATCTCAATGAAAACATTAAATAAACCCAGGAAAAGTTTGCAAATGCTATCTTTCAACAGTGAAAAATATCAATAACAACCAAACTGTTTTCTATAGATGTTAGGAAACATCTCTTGTTAACCGATCTCTATATAGAATATCTGTATTAAAACTGAGAACACAGGTCACACTTTAAGATGAGAGAATGCATTCTTGTAAATCAAGAAAAAAAAAGGATTGAAATTATGATTAGTAACCGGTAATATGAGTTCTCAGCTCGCATACAGGGCAAGATCAAATGTGTTCCTTGTAAAAATAAAAATGAGAGTTCAGAGTAAAATACTGTATTAATATGACTCCAGTGACAATTCCATACCCTATTCCAGAGTTTACACTTTTAAATGGACATTGATAAATGCTGAAGGTTGAGAAAAACCTTACAATGATGAATCATAGTCTGGAAAGCCTGCCTTGTAGTAAGAGGCTAACGAAACAGTACCTAATTATCTCAACAATAAGAAGGTTAGAAGGTTGACTAATCATGATCTGTAAAGTATGTAAGTTGAAAAAAGAAGTTAATTCTAAAAAGTTCTTTAATTTAATAGAAAAAGCCAAAATGAAGTTCAATTTTGTAAAGCTACAAGCCAGGAATGTGATTTTGACAGTAAGAGTAATTATGTACTGGTAAAATTTACTCACATATTGTAGAAGCTGCACAATGAGAAATATTGTATACTCATATGCTTTAGTTCAACAGTAACTAAATGGTTTTATGAAAAAAAAAAGCAATAAAAAGAAAAAAAACCGACGAAACACCAAACTGATGAAGCACTTAGGCTAAATTATATGAAATATCTCAGTGGATAATTCTAATGGCATATCCTAGCCTTGACTTTACACAAGTAGGACCAGAGCCCAGCAACTGTTTGCATTTCTCCAGGACTGAAATATGGGCTCTGTTAAAACCAATGTCTATAACTGCCTCATGCAGTTTAAGGTTGTATCTCAGAAGTTGTTTAAGTACAAATTCCTATATTTTGTTCTCTAAAAAAACCTTAAATGGGTGAAGTGATTTTTCTGTGCTACTATCTACATATGTAATACCTACAATATCTTGGGTTTGGACCTTTTTCAGAAGGAGAAAACAACCCTAAATGTTTTAGTAAAAAACTCCAAGGAGAATGTAATTAGAATGTAACTAAAAAGGTGTGTATCGTGACAAACATCCTATCTTTGGGGAGCTCTAGTGAGTATTAGTTCTCACAGTTTGGAACAGTACACTGTTCCAAAATTATCTCATTGGCCATGCAGGTGGGACTCTACAGTGCATTTTTGATTTATCTAGCATGTAGCAGAGCCAGCAGTGCAGTAAACACTTCATTTTACTAAAAATGAAAGATTTTGAATGTCAAAATATACATGTGATTTTTCTGGGTTGTAATTTTGTTGCTTTGCATAATTTTCTTTGAAAATAGTTATCGATCAAGTTTTTTGTTTTATTGGCAAACCATAAGAAGATAAGTCATATAGGAAACAAATTTCTTTCTTGAAATTTAATAAACATCATTTAGGGGCTACTCAATTAGGAAGCATTTACTATTTTCCCCAAATCTTAATTTTCTGCATGTTCATGGTGGACCTGGTGGACTCATTCTATTTTCTTTTAATTTGTTTTATGTCCAGTATTACTTTCTTCTGCACTTCTCATTTACTTGGAGTCTTCTGAAGGACTATGTGTGCTGTATGTTATCACCCCTGTACGCCAGAAGTGAACTCATCCAGTGACCTGAGTCTGAGATTCATTCTGGATTTTGGTCCACTGAAGATGAGCCTTTTGCACCATGAAGGTCATGAAACATACCATTCCAACTGCATAAAGTGTATTAGGACTATACTGGCTCATCTTTGCATAAAAGGGAATTTAAGTACATTGGCATTATGAATATTGGAATAAGAAGACCAAGTAGAAAACAGGGAGGGCTAAGGAGTCAATTTCTGTTTAAGCAATTGTAGAAAGTCCCTCTTATCCTGCTCCAAGTTTGCATTTTCACATACAGAATCACACAGAATCAGCAAGGTTGAAAGAGGCCTTCAAGATCATCCAGTCCAGCTGTCAACGTAGCACTCTTTTAGTGAAAAGGGCTCATAAAACCTCATAAAATTGGCCTCAGCCCATCAATCCAGCCTGTCTAGATCCATCTGTAGAGTCTTCCTACCCTTCAGCAGGTCAACAGTCCTACCTAACTTGGCGTCATCTGCAAACTTAATGAGGGTGCACTCAATCCCCTCATCCAAACCATTGATAAAGATATTCCCTGGGGAATCCACTAGTGACCAGCTGCCAGCTGGATTTGGTTCCATTTAGTTCATTTTGAATATGAATTGTTTGGAATGAATAACAAACCAGACAAACAAAATTGAAAGGCTCCTCTCTTCCCTCCCCTCCCCTCCCCTC
>NW_020884872.1:21674735-21835847 GCF_003945725.1 Corapipo altera
CATTGACAGCAGCTACCAGAGAGAAAAAAGTTCTAACCATCTAAGGAGCTGCATCCAATTGGCGACCGGTCACCAGTGGTGTTCCCCAGGGGTCAGTGCTGGGCCCAGTCCTTTTTAACATCTTTATCGATGATTTAGATGAGGGGATTGAGTCCATCATCAGCAAATTTGCTGATGACACCAAATTGGGAGGGAGTGTCGACCTGCCGGAAGGCAGGAGGGCTCTGCAGAGGGATCTGGATAGACTGGAGAGATGGGCTGACTCCAATGGAATGAAGTTCAACAAGGCCAAGTGCCGGGTCCTGCACTTTGGCCACAACAACCCCCTGCAGCGCTATAGGCTGGGCACAGAGTGGCTGGAGAGCAGCCAGGCGGAAAGGGACCTGGGGGTGCTGATCGACAGGAGGCTGAACATGAGCCAGCAGTGTGCCCAGGTGGCCAAGAAGGCCAACGGCATCCTGGCCTGCATCAAGAACAGTGTGGCCAGCAGGAGCAGGGAAGTGATCCTTCCCCTGTACTCTGCATTGGTGAGGCCACACCTGGAGTATTGTGTTCAGCTCTGGGCCCCTCAGTTCAGGAAGGATATTGACGTGCTGGAGCGGGTCCAAAGAAGAGCAACGAGGCTGGTGAAGGGACTTGAGCACAAGTCCTATGAGGAGAGGCTGAGAGAGCTGGGGTTGTTCAGTCTGGAGAAGAGAAGGCTTAGAGGCGACCTCATCACTCTCTTCAACTACCTGAAGGGAGGTTATAGCCAGGTGGGGGTTGGTCTCTTCTCCCAGGCAACCAACAATAGGACAAGGGGACATGGGCTCAAGCTCTGCCAGGGGAGGTTTAGGTTAGATGTTAGGAAGAAATTCTTTACAGAGAGGGTTATCAGGCATTGGAACGGCCTACCCAGAGAGGTGGTGGATTCACCATCCCTGGAGGTTTTTAAAAAGAGATTGGACGTGGCCCTTAGTGCCATGATATAGTAATTGGAGTTGGATCAGGGGTTGGACTTGATGATCTTGGAGGTCTTTTCCAACCCAATCTATTCTATGATTCTATGATTCTAAGTTGGGTTAATACTAGAATACAATGCGACCTTGTAAGAAATGTTGGTGTTACATAGCAAGTGGCATTCTTCTTTCTGAATGAGTGCTCCTGGACTTCTGCTTGGTGTTATAAATATGCAGTGGATTGATACAGATATGCCACAGATTCCAAGTGTACATTTAGTTTTTTGAAAGTTGTAAGAGAAGGAAAGTACATTCTACTGTTCTGATCAAATGCCTTTGACTTAAATCCTTTGATCACATACTCGTGTGGACTCTATGGAAAGTTTACTGCTGTGTTTGAGAATATTTAAGTCATATTTGCAAACATTAATTGCAAACATTAGAGATGATCCTTCGGTAGCCTGTAACAAATTGCCTCCTGATAGTACAACACAGGTGGAAGATCATTACTCAGATCAACTAGTGCATACTTTAATATCCTCCAAATTTATGTTATAAAATGCATGACATACTCATCAAAATAAAGACTGTCCTGCAAAATTTGGGACAGATGGCAGTGCAAGATGACATCTTTTCTAAATGTGTCAAAATATTCATTCAGTCAAGCAATATGATTGGTTGCACATTGTGAGTGCGTTATTAAAATAACAAAAGCAGTAAAATTCACTTGCATGAACACCTGCTGCTACAGTCACTTAAAATAAGTAAGCCAAAACATATAATTAAGTAATATAAATATAATTACTTCACTGACAACTAAGTTAACAGTGTAATGTAGCTACTGCAATGTTGAAAACGTTTTCAGTCAGTGAATTACATCTGTATTTAGATTTACCACATTTAAAACTAAAACATGACCTCCTAAGTGACACTGAATGAAGTATCCTTCATACCATATAACAAAACACTATGTAAGAACAAACAACAGGCCTACTGTTGTCTGCTAGATTATATCTTTAAATCGGATAGTATATATTCCTTTAGCACTTGAAACTGGAGTGGATAGAAGTGATTGATAAGCCCAATATCACAGGCAGAATTCAGACTTGAGAAAACAAAGCACTATCTGCTCTCTTCTGAGGATCTGACGTGGGGGCAGAAACAAACATCTAGAAAAGAAGAGCTGAAGATTTTTTTAAAACTTTTTTATTTTTTTCAGCATTTGAAAATCTCAAAGACTCAGCTTATGAAATCTAGTGGAATTCTTGTGGCTGGAGGTCTCCCCAAGGTATGAATATGATTTTTCTTTCAAATTATGAAAAGATCTTCAAGATTCCCTTATTTTGTTCTCTGCTTTGTTCTCAGAGAATTCAGCCAATTCCCACCTATTCTCAGAGAAGGGTCTCACACCCTGGACAATGTTAAGTGCTGTTATTAAACTGATCAAGGGGACATGCTGTGGAGTGAAACACAGCATATCTGTTGGAGGCCTGAGCACATATTTGCTACACTGCTCTCAGTCTGAAACTATACACAGGAAGTAAACCAGAGACACTGTGTTGTAGTACTTAGCAATAACCACAGGGCCCCCTCTTCAGTCCTCATAGTTGACCATCAGTTAGCTTAGTGGTTAGCTAATTAAAATACAGACATCGAATAATTGGTCTTCTGACAAAAAAGAAAAAAGAAAATCTCTTCAGAGATTGGACAAATGGCAAAATGTCTACTTTGCTGGTTTTGTAGGGGAGGAAGTGGTACAGGAACAAAATGCTTCATTGCTTGGAGTGCAATTATACTGTCAGCTCCATGAAAACGCAAATATGTGAATATGGTAACAACAGGCTGGTACTGTAGAAACTGCAGCTGCAAAGGGTTAACAAAGACTGCACTCGCTGTACATGATCATGGAGCAGAGAGATCGACAGCCTGAATTGTGTGATCCCCCCGAGCGCACACACACAGGTCCACCTTCACCCCTTCGTGTGCGCAGAGCCCACCTGTGCAGCCCCCCCGGTCCCCAGCCCGGCTCCGCCAACGCCGCTTGGCGCGGGGATGCGACGCTCCTTCGCAGGGGGCTGTGGATGGAGATGCGGTTTCTGTAGCGATGGGGCCGGCTGCGGGGAGCCATTGGCTGCCGGCTTTGTGAATTTCATTCAGTTTGGTCCAATAGCGGGAGGAGAGCGCCTGGTACAGCCTGGACCTCTCCCCCCCTCCCCTCTCTCCTCTCTTCCCCCCCCCATCTCCCTCTCCCAGCTCGCCTTGCCTTGCAGATCAGTCTCTCCGCGGCTCGGTCTCTCTGCATAGGCAATCACAGCTCCTACTCGCAGACTCAACTCTCCCTCTCGCACTGATTGCAATGAATTTTCTGCCTGAATGTAGGTCGCTTACAACCGAGAACACGAGTTTCCTTCAAATCCAGTGTTGTTGTCTTTCTTGTTGTTATTTTTAATTTTTCCCCCCTTTCGTGGTCGTTGCATTCCTTTGGAGAAGCCAATCGCGTTGGATTCCAAAAAGGAGAGCAGGAACCGTGTGTGAATAATCCTGGCTGCATGATAGCCCGAGAGGATTTCCTGAAAGATTCTGGCTGTGTAAAAAAGACCCCTATGCTTCTGCAGCTATCCCAGTGTTAAGGTAGGAGTACCGGATTTGCAGTTTGAGTGTTCATTTTAATTTTTTTTTTTCTGTTGCTTTTTCTGCCCCCCGTTTTTTTTTTTTCGGGGAGGGTGGGAGAGAGAGGGAGAGGTGTTGCAGTTGGTACTCTGGCAAAGGGCGAGCAGTTTGCTGCAGTCGTCTGTGCTTTTACTTTCCCATCATGATAAAGCGATACTTTCTTTCTGACATTTCCACCATCATACGCGATCTCTTTGTCACATATCGATATTTATGCAAATTTATTTCTTTTTTACCCGCTTCGGTCTCGTCCCCTATATCTATCCCCTTTGCACCATAATTTGTTGGGAGGCATTTTGCTGCAATCAGCTATTTGGAAAGGCTCTGGGGTTCTGTGTGAGATGTTTACAAAGTAGCTCTGCCTTACAGACAAATAAACAGAAGAGTGTGGAGGAGAGGAGGAAAAAATATCTGCAGTATAGGCAGAGAGAGAAAGAGCAAAGCCACAGTTTCCTGCAAGCGCGGAGAGGGGCAGGAGCGCTACCTCATGCTCTGTGTGCGCCTGTGGTTTTCAGGGAAACACAAAACCAACACGTAGGTTTTTGGTTAACCACTTTCTTCACCACCACCACAAGCACGAAAAAGCAAAAGGACGGGGACGGGCGGGGTGTGGGGGGGGGAGAGAACAAGGGAGGCGGCTGCTCAGAGAAAATCTTTGCTCTTCTTGGATTAAGCGATTCACCCGCTTTCGCTTGAGCTATTCCGTGGTGGGTTTTTCTTCTTCCCTTTTTTTTTTTTTTTAAAATTCCCTTTTCCCCTTCTCCTTTCTTCTTTTTCATTCTTTCTTTCTTTGCTTTCCGGGCACGGGTAAAATGCCCGCTTTTGTGATGGGCATGGGCTTCCGCACGTGATGAGCGCGGACTGGCACTGGGGAGAGCCAGCGTGCGCGGAGCGGTGGCGGGGGGCGGGGGAAAAAGAAAAGAAGGAAAAAAAAAAAAAAAAAAGACAAGCACCACCGCCACCCGCCCCCACTCCCCCACTCCATCCCCAGCTCGGCAATAAATCGGCTTCTCTGCAAAGCTGGGGCTGGGGCGGGCGGCGTGAGGAACCTCCGCGGCCGCTGCGCTTTGCCCTTTCCCAGGGTAAAGGCCGATGGCAGCCCCGCACCGCCCCGGGGAGCGGGGGCGGCCCCACCGCGGCTGCCGTTCCGTCCGCCTGCCCCCGCACACATCCCCGCGGATGCAACCGCTGCGGGCGGGTGCGGGACGAGGGCAGCGGGAGCGGTGCGGGGCAGGTGTCCCGCCGTCGTGCCTGAAGCAAGGCTAAGAATAGATGGCGGCGCGGCCGGGAAACTTGGCCGGTTCGGGCGCCCGGCGTGGGGGGAGCGAAGTTTGCGGGGGCCGCGGCGGCGGCAGGGGCGGGGCGCGGCCGCCAGGTGGCGGTGCGGGCCCTTCCAGCCGCTCCCGCCGCCTCCCGCGCCGCAGCGCCGCTCTCCCGCCGCGGGGCCGTCCCGCGCCCGCCGCGGGAGAGCGATGCTCCAGAGGGGAGCTTGGCGGGGAGTTGTCGGGATTGGGGCGGCGGGGAGAGCGAGGAGGTGGGAAAACTTGCGGGAGTGGAGGCGGAGAATCGGCCAGCGACAGAGCCCGTTGCGGAGGAGGTCCGGTCAGCCGGGGGGGACGGCGGCACCTGAGCTGCGGTGCAGGGTGCCTGTGTCCAGCTGTCCGCGGCCACAGGCTTTGTGCAGGTACTACCTGTCGTGGGGATGGCTGAAACGCACAGATATGTTTAGTTGTTTTCTATCTAAAAACAAACCAGCACAAAAAAACCCCCCATAACCCCTCCCCCCAAAAACCCCCGAAAGACCTCTTGAGCCATGTTTGATAAGTGTTGAAAGCAAACAACGCTAAAATTCTGGTCTGATTTTTGGTTTTAAATTGTTAATGTTGAGGGCGTACATCCATGTGTTGAGAAGCAGGTGATTAGAAAACAATTCTTAATTGGAGGAATTTGCAAGCAGTTAGACCAAAATGAAAATCACTGATCTTTTTCTCCTCTAAAAACAGAAATGCAACTGCTAATATAGACATCTCATAAATGAAAGGGCAGTAGTCCATATTTTTGGGACAAAAATTAGATTTATTAATTATTAAATGTATAAATCCTCTGTTAGCACTAAAGAAATAAACTGTCACCCTAAGAAGTAATTATTTGCATTGGTTTTAATTCCTAGGTTAAAGCATGGCTTTGCTTTTTAAAAGTGAACTGATTTCATGTGTCAAACATTTTATTTTCATTTTACTTAAAAATATACATTTTGTATTCTGTCAATATCTTTGTAGGGTTCTGTATAGGTAGCCCCTGTATAGATGTGCATTAAGGTACCTCTTGTTGAGTAGAGAGTTGCATGCATTGTCTTATGAATCATATTCCAATGAATCATTAGTCTGAGAACATGAAAATGTCATAGTTTTTCGTTACTCAAAACAGCAGTGTTTATAGTCGTATGTAATTTTCTCAGAATAGTATAAAAAAAAATTTGATTTTGACCTCATTTATAAAATCTTGAAAATATTATTCCTTTGTGTACAAATATATAGCTATTATTGCTTTTTCTCGCTTCTGTATTGATATGCCTGTGCATCGTATAGATCCAGTTGTTGTTGGTGTGTTGTGTGGAAGTGCAACCTATTAAGTTGTACCAGATACTAAAACTGAAATTCAGTTTGACATCCAAAACGTCTTGATCCTCAAGAGGACCGAGCTAATTCAAAGCTAATTTGAATCCTTTTTTTCCCTTTTTTATAAATAGAATTTACTGGCCCTTAGTTTTGGTCTGTACTGGAATACATTTATATAGGTAAGAAAATACATTTTCTTTCTTCTGCATTTCTGGAGGGAATGATCACTTGCCCACTATTATTTTAAAATGCATACATATGCACACATGTAGACTGTAAACTCAAAAATTCCCAATTTTTTTTCTTGATCAGCAAAGCACAGTGATCAGTGTAATTTCTTTTAAAGGCATCACAATGCAAGCAAACAAAACCAAGGCTTATAGCATGAATAGTCCAACTGCATTAAATTAGGACAAGTGATAAAACTGGTAAGTTTATTGGAGATTTCGTGCTATCCTATATGTTTTGTATTCTTACAAATGCTGTATCTTTTTAGCTGATCCTATGTTCTTGGGCAGATCATTCACCTGAAAATTTTTACCTTTGATAAAAATGTCAATCTGAATAGTATCCTTCAGCTGAAGGCCTGTCATGTAGAGATGACAGCAAGAGGCAGAAAGAAAAACTGTTTAACTGGAGCTTTGTATTAAAGGTATCATATAGAAAAAAGAATTTGTGTGGGTTTTTTTTTTTTGTAACAAAAGAGTGATTCAAGCAACGTTTACTGACTGCTACATAGAGGTTTGCACATTTGTTTTTGACAGGTTCTCAATACAGCCTCCTCTTGGCCTTTCAAACACGCGTGCTGCTGTTTGATGGCTGAATCACATAGTGTAAAGAACAGCTCCACCTGGGTAGGGCAGGAATAAGCATCATGCTCTAACCAGCATATAATTTAGTCATTCTGTCGCTTGAAGACTTGTCATTTGGATTCAAGATCTCTTCTGCATGAGTAAATTGCTTAGTTGTGTGCACTAGATTAAAGAAATTCTTTAAAGAAATAAAAAAATCTAATAAAACATAAACACAAGCTGCACAAATCAGTGTAAGTATCTCATGTCCAGCTGCAGCTATCCTCTGTCGCAGTTCAACTCAGGTGCTCTCAAGCAATGTTTGTAAAGCATTTATGCTGTGAGCCATTTTGATCCTCACACCTGACAGGGTTATGTACTCAACTCTGTCACCTTTTAATAGTTCTCCACTTCTCATTGTGTTTGTTTTAGTAGTCCCCAGATTGGATTTGAAAGAAAAATAAAAAAGCAACAATAAAAAACCCCCCAAACACAAAAGAGAAAAACCACCTTGCTGTCTTGTGGAGGAAAAACAAGTTTTATTTAGAATACTTCTGGAAAATTTTTAGCAATGAAATAGGGCAAAATGGTAATAGACTTTTCTCAACTTTGAAATGGATGAAAGGGTAGAGAAGAGAAAATTGAAAGATAGGATTTATGGACAGTTTGCAGTGGTTGAATTTAAAAGGTTGGAAATTATTCTGGAGATGCTACTGGCAAGCTCATCCCTCTTTAACCCATGTAAAGTAATGGAGATGAATTTTGACATTAGAAATAAACTGTATATGAGAAAAGGTTACTTTACGTATAGCTCGCATGAGGGTCTGACGAGAAGCAGCCCTTGTAGAACGCTGGCTTATCCTGTGAGATCTGCAGTGGGGCTTTACCAGTGTCATGGTTAATTCAAACCGAATGCATTACTACATGCTGGAACGATCCCTAGCTAGGAATGCTCAGATTTGTACTGTAATAATCTAAAAATAAATTGTAGTCACTGATGTCACAATGTATGATTCTTTCTTTCGTCTGTCTTCTGTGCTGAGCCCACACACTACTCAGTGTCAAAGGACGTATTTCACAAAGTGTATGCCACTGACTAGCTTCAGTAGAGGGTTGGTTAGGATTTTCCACGCTTGTCCGTCTTCTGTTATTTATGTACTAACTGAGATTTGCAACTTGATGGGGAGGCTGAACTTTTCAAGAGAGGTAAGCTTTGAGAATGAATGGCGCTCTTACTAATTCTGCAGTGACTGTTGTGATTTCATATATAAGATGAGTATAAATACAAATTTGTATTTACTTGCGTATGAATTTGGTTTTAAATAAAAGTATTTTTGAGATGTATTTACGCAGATCATTAAGACTAAGCCACTTCACTATTATATCATAATAGATGACAGAGGAAATAGCAGTGGCATGTTTTGATGTTAGCAAACTTCATCTAGCAGTATTTTTCAGATTTGCATCTGTTGAACACAGTAGACGAAAAGAGATAGCCTACTGCTTCTCCGTGCAGATGAGTTCGGAGGGAAGACCTTTCCTTTGTCCTCCAACTGGAGGTAGTCATTGCCAATTAGAAGAGGTCTAGGACAGCCAGAAATGGAAGACGACAATCATGAATAGGATTTCTGTCCCAAATTGTTAATTGAAGTGGTCTGATGGCTTGATTATTTTGAAAATGTCTGTTGCTGTAGTGTTCTGATGGGCTACAGGCCCAGTGCAGATCTAGAAGGAACAGATTTTCAAGCTCTGTGTGTTGCTGTCAAGTTAATAGTCTTTCCAGAACTGACCAGCCATCTTGGTCAGTGCCATCATGTGGTGATTTTGTGATATTGTTGCCAGATGTATCTGGGTTAGGATCAAGCTTCTTGATGTTTTAATATCAGTTTGGTCCCTTAGTGAAAGGATACTCAGTTTAATGTCTGCAAGTCTTTCCAAACACACTTTTTAGAGAAATACTATAGAGAGGGCTCAAATAAATTAGTTATATTTTCTGTAATAGTGTGTCTTTTACACTTTTGAACTCTGGAGGAAAGTAAGACTTGAATAACTCTTCTGTTTGGTGAGTTTTTTTGCTTCAAAACAGATTTTGCAATAATCACCTCCAAATATCTATTTGTTCTATTCCAATAAACAAATACTTCATTACATGTCACACTTTTGACTTCTGTTATTGAGTAGAGAGTTGCATGCATTGTCTTATGAATATATAAAAGTCCTACTTCATATCTATCCAAATGTAATAAAACAGGGACAAAGCTGATAGCCTCTTTTGAAATAGAGAATTTGGAATGGAATCAGATTCTTAGTGTTTATTTCTATACCTTCATTTTGTACTGACTTTTGTAGTACTGATTTTAGACTTAATTTTTAAGTTTTGTATAAATCTTATGCTTGAAAGTAGATATACTGGACAGTTTTTCTTCTGTCAAATAGAAGATGTTTGCAAACGCTGCACAGAACTCTGCAATTAAAAAGAGCAGAGAATTACTCAAAATTTATCAATAGTTTAATTACCAAGACACACATCTAAAAATTCTTTCTCTGAAAAGAAATAGCTTTTTTTATTTTGTCTTTTTCTTTATTTGCTTACTTTACTCCAACAGTCTATATTCTTTGTCCATGAAATACATCTTTTGAGCACTTGGTCCTATATGGAACCAATTCCTTGGAAATTATATAAGAAATATTATGCTTTGAGGTATGATTCTTTGTTTTATGATCTGCTGTAAATGTTTTCCAGATCTATCTTCTCAAATAAACAAAATTAGTATATTATTCATATAGGACACTGTATAAACCATATGTTGTCTAATGTACAATACATTTTTATTCATTTTCTTCTTGGATGTGGCATAAACCATTAATACTTGGGTAACAGGACTGAGGTAAACAGACCATTGACAGACTATTGTTGTGTGATCAGGTCTTCTTGGATTCAATGCAAAGATTCCTGTTCATTTCAAAAGGCTTTTGGTCAGATCCTATGAGTAAGCAGTATTTGGATAAAATTGTATGGAGTATTTGCATAGAGCTGGCAATATCATACACAGAGCTTAAAAGTCTCCTCCCAACTTCCCATTAAGTTCTGCTAATGAAATTGCCTTCAAACCTGTATTTCGTGGGATGTCTTAAGCAAAGAGCGAAGAAAGACTACAGCAACAACTACAGGAAGCAGCTGGGGAGTTACTGCTGTATGAAATGTACCCTTCACCCAAACTTCAGTGCAGAGGGTTCAATGAAGCACTTCAGGACAACATTCATTAGTCATAGTGTTCCTTCCCAGTCAGGTACATAGTCACTGATTTGTTTGCTGTAGTCTCCCAAGCCGAATGTATCTCTATCACTCATGTAATTACTATTATGTCTGCCTACTGCATTTTATATCATATGCATGAAAGTAAAGGTAAGTACTCAGTACACAATGGTGTGAGGGGAAGTAGAACTTTCTGCAAATTATGCACAGCTGGACAGATGAGCTGTGGTGCCTGAGGCTGTGAATTTGTATTAACACAGCCAGCAGTAGGTCTGCTGCTTGAATTAGAAATGTTCGGTGTGTGTAGTTTCCAAATGTGCAGGTGGTGAATTTGGGGACAGATGATGTAGATCCAGTAGTTTTGACAGATTAAATAATAGCAGTTGGCATAACTGGAAATTAATCATGGAGCTAGAGGAGATCTCCTTAGGGAAGAGCTAGCATATTAATTTCATGCTCATTGTCATAGTGTTTTGCTTTGGTTCAGTTGCACAAGTTATAGTGCAGGAGAGGTGGACTTACTGCTTTGATCTAAATAATTTAACAGTTGTTAAGAAAATACATTACCTTGTTTAAACTTACATTTGTTATGTCTTTTTCTCAAGACCTTGTGGGTAAAACTGTGTTTGAGTTAGAGTTTTTAAAGATAAATTCTTCATGTGTATTTTGATTTGATATCATCTTTACAAGTAGATGTTACAGATACAGTGCCTTAGTAATATGATAATGCAAGCCAGCTGGCACTTTTATTAAAGAAAAAAAAAGCAAACTAGAAGAGCCAGTAAGATTTTTATACTGTTGGATATGAAAGGGATGCTGCATTGATTTATCTGCCCTGATCTGGGTGCGACATTACTGAAATTCAGGGGGTTAATGGTGCACTTAGCATGTGCCATTACTCTTACACAGAGTTTTTATAGTCATGGAGAGGCACACAAGAACAAGGAAAAGTAGTTCTTCACTAGAAGAGCTGGTCCATCCTCTTTTGTGCTGTTGTTTAGCAATGTATATTAACCTGCTAGTATTCCATTAACCTTGTATTTTCCTTTCCCTGTTGGCTTTGGAAATATGATATTCAAGTTAATTGTCCTCCTGCGCAAATCTGTTTTGTCTATAAAAGTTTTAGCTTGAGAAAACTGACATTAGAGCAAGTAGTTAGGATCTTTAATTTTCTCTATTTCTTCTTTTTGCACAAAAGGGGTTTTTTTGTTTGCTTGTCTGTTTTTTCTTTTTCTGTAACTTTGTAATTTGTGTTAGCATCCCAGAGCCTATGAAATGTTTTCCATTCATGCCTTAATAAAGGTGTAATACTGGTCAATATGGTGACCATGGCTTCAATAGCTGAAGTAAAAACAGCATTATCTCGTGGGCGATTTGCATTAGCAGTTCTGTTATGCTGAATTTGAGTATCTTTTTGTGAAGGATTTCTTGTTCTGGCAATTCAAATTATATTAGCAATGTAGAAGTTGCATTAGTTATGCTGTAGAAAGGACAGGAGATGGGAGCAGTTGTAATAGTGGCAGTGTGTTGAATTCTCTTAGCTATTAGCTAGGTAAGATTGGAAAGCTAAATAAGTCTTCCATTTTGTATATGAGTTAATGATCACTGCATAATAACACTTCATAGAAATATCCTTCTCTAGTAGATTTCAATTTTTGTTTGGCCCTGAAGGGTGACCTTTTGGTTAGGCTTGATAGTTCACTGCTTTCTGAAACCAGTTAGAGCTGTTTTATTTAAGAGGACCCAAAATGTGTAAAGTCAGAGAAGATACTGCGTGGAGCCTGAGGCATCAATAAGGATGATGGAGAGATGGTCCAGTCTCATTTTGGAAAAGAAAATTAATGAGTTTCTTAACAGTAGTGATAGCATTTGTAAGACAGCTTCTACCTCTGAAGACCTGAAAGCTAAGCACTAAGCATATTTATGTCTAAGATGAGGAGACTGCATATTCTAGTTCTTACCTTTTGTTCTGTGCAAGATGAGGATGCTTCCTAAATGACCCAACCCCTCCCTCTCTTATTGATCATCCCTAACTTGGTGGGGCGTTTTCTTTCTCTTCTTGTTGCCGCCAGAGTCCCATCATAGTCAGTTTGCAGAAACATAAGTTGCAGACAGATGACCAGTTTCAAAGGAAAGTTAACATGATTAACTTCCATAGAAAAAGAATATTATAACACACAGAGATAGCAGACATACAAGAGCATAGAGAGTGTAGTAGTAAGAGGATTGGCAGTTCAAATACTGTATTTTGGAGAACTTATGGTAGCAGGATATGAGTCAAGGTGAATTTACAAGAGGAGGCGATGCTTTTGGGCATGAGGGTTTGGTTTAGTCTGAGGTGATGCAATTTAGTAGAAGTTATGGGTCAAGGGAAAAGTATGATTCTTAATATCGTCATCACTCCATAGGAATCTAGATTGTATGCTTTGAAATAAAGTCTGTTTTCTTCAGAATAATATTTTAAAATATTTTTGTCCAAATAAAGTATTTATTGAAGTAATCCATTGCTTTTTAAGGAAACCCTATCCAGTGGTATCATCACTGAATATATTTCTATTTAAGAACTCTTGTTTGTTTTTATACTGTTTTCCCTACAAATTATAATGAATGATATTTTTGGTTTAATTTCAAATACATGGTTTTTTTGGGTGTTGGAGTTTTTGTTTACTTTTTTCAATTTTTAGTGTTTGTTTGTTTGTGTGCTTTTGTTTGTTTGTTTCCCCACATGGAAAATTTTACTATTAATCTGCAGTTCTTCAGAGAAGCTATTCTTGTAGAGAAGTGCATGTACAATGGGGAGAAATTTACCTGGGATTATATAAAGGTAGGCTTAACAAACTATGTGGGTTTTAATGGTTCTGTCACTGGTGCATGGGGGGAGAGGAAAAGAAAATTAGAGTAAAATGGATCTTCATCCTACTCATATACATCACTCAAAAGATATTAATGTAATAGCTGATAAAGAGTGGGCAGTTGCCACTGTACCATTACTTCACATCTAAGTTATATTCCATAGTTCCAAAACTTTTCTCTGATCACTTTTTAAAGCAAAATAGAATTGGTTTACTCTGCTTAGTTCAAAATAGTAGATATTTGGTAAGAAATAAAGCACTCAGAAGAAAACAATTTTTTCTCAGAGGATACAGAGTACTAGCCTTTTATGTTCTTAATAAACAACCTTCCCCTATATATATATAAATGGGCATAATGCATACAACACCAATTTTAAGAGCAATTTTTCTTCACTTTCTGTGAGCTGTATATTTGAAAGATTATAAGCATGACTAAGATCTCATTACTGGTTTTGCATTGGTTTATGCCATTTTCTTCAGTGACACTGTGCCTAATAACTGAGTGTCTGGAAGCATTTAGTGCTTAAAAAAAAGATAGGTTCCAGGGTTTTCCTGCTCCTTTTGCAGCTAAAATCTCATCATTTAATGTATTAATTTGGTAGAGATCTCCTTTCAGCTAAGAAGAACTTGTTCTCTGTGGAGTAAATTGTTAACTGTCAGCTATATATGTTTACCCTAGTGAATGTGAGTGAAATGGTCCATCACAAATTCATGTAACTGCATTAACCTTCTTGACACTGTCACTCTGAAAAGTTAAGACAAGGATAGAGGTGAATGACAGGAGGTGGTGAAAACGGGATTCTTGAACATGGCACACATTTTACTATGTGTAAATAGGCTAAGAACTTAAATGATTTTTAGAGATAAATTCATATTTTAAGATTATTTGTCCCCTTTAGATGATTCTTACTATATAGGATTATATTTTATCAGAATTTAAAGTCAAGTGGGAATGTTTTTAGTTTTTTAGTTCCTAATCCATTGTAATTTCTAGTATGTGCTCAGACTTTTTGTTTAGACAGATAGACGTTTCATGTACAGAAGGAAGAAAAATGAAATGGAGGGAAAAAACCCTCAATTACAACATTATTACTTTACAGCAATTTCTTTTTCTGCTCTGACATGCACCGGGAATCATTATTTATAGTACATACTTTTTAAGAATAAATAAGCACTGCATTTTATGTAACAGGATATCTCAGCCCAGAACTATTTTTGTAGAGGAGATTGGCAAAAAGTTTGACTGAAGAATTCAATTTTTTTAGAACAATATTTTGCCTTTATTTCCAAAAACATAAACATTATTCCACAAAAGAAAAAAAAAGAAAAAAGAGAATAGATTAGATGAAGATGAAGAATCTAGACTTTGTCTAGACTGTTACATGCTTTCCAGACTCTTTCATATAACTTTGAAAATAGATATTTTGGGGGAGGGAGGAAAAGAACAAAGGAATGAATTTATTTTTTGTTTCTTTCTTTTTCCTTTGTTCAGTTTTTATTGTCTAATGTCCTGTAGAAGGCAAAATGATTTTCAGATATCTAGACTGAGAAAACTGCAAACCTGCAACACCACTCAATCCTGCTTCAGAAATGCACAAAATGACCACTTTGGGAAGGATGGGAGAAAGTGAGAATGTGAGCCTAGCCCAAGTACAGAACCAGGATATAGCTTCAACACTCAGACTAGGAAATGCTTCCAGGTTCTCTGATCTGGATGTAACTAAAGTCAGGCCAGTAGTCACTCTGGCCTATCCACCAAGATCATGAAGGTAGTAAGTTGACTGAGTGTGATGACATGGCACATACAGGATAACTAGGGGATCAGGTATGTGGATGTAGTCTACCTGGACTTCCATACTGTTTTTTGCATCATTTTCCTGGAGAAGCTGGCAGCCTATGGCTTGGACAGGTGTGCTCTTCTCTGGGTTAAGAACTGCCTGGATGACTAGGCACAGAGATTGGTGGTGAATGGAGTTACATTCAGTTGTCAACCAGACACAAGTGGTGTTCCCTAGGACTACTTGGGGCCAGTCTTATTTCATATTTTTATTGATGATCTCCACAAGGGCATGGAGTGCACCCTCAGTTTGCAGAGGACAGCAGGTTTTGGGGAGTATTGATCTGCTCTAGAGTAGAAAGGCTCTGCAGAGGGATCTGGACAGGATTGGTTTGGTGGTCTGAGAACAACTGTATGAAGATGGATAAGGCCAAGTGTCGGGTCCTGCATTTGGGTCATAACACCCCCATGCAGTGCTATGGGCTTGGGAAAGACTGTGGCCCAGCAGAAAAGGAGCTGGGGGTGCTGGTCGACAGCCAGTTGGACATGAGACAGCAGTGTGCCCAGGTGGCCAAAGAAGGCCAATGGCATCCTGGCTTGTATCAGAAATAGTGTGGCTAGCAGGACCAGGGAAATGATTATCCCCTGTACTCGGCATTGGTGAGGCCACACCTTGAATACTGTGTTCAGCTTTGTAGTCTCCTCACTGCAAGAAAGACATTGAGGTGCTGGGGCAAGTCCAGAGAAGGGCAATGAAGCTGGCAAAGGGTCTAGAGAGTAAGTCCTGTGAGGAGTAGCTGAGGGAGCTGGGATTCTTTATCCTGGAGAGAAGGAGACTCAGGGGTGACCTTATTACTCTCTACAACTACCTGAAAGATTGTAGCAAGGTGGGGGTTGGCCTCTTCTCTCAGGCAACCAGTGACAGGACAAGAGGACACAGCCTCAAACTGCACCAGGAGAGGATCAGGTGGACATCAGGAAGAAATGCTTAACTGAAGGGGTGGTTAAGCATTGTAATGGGCTGGAAGGAATTAGAATCCCAGGGAAGGGATGGATTTACCATCCCTAGAGCTGTTGAAGGAACAACTAGACTTGGCACTTAGTGCTATGCCTTAGTTGACATGGTGATGTTTGGTCAAAGGTTGGACTCAGTGATCTTGAACATCTTTTCCAATCTTAATGATTCTGTGAGTTTATGATTCTGTGACTTCATTTCTTTTTTCCCTGGTATGGCAGCCTAGAGACATAGAATTTTCATTCTAGATTTTCATAAATATTTTTACACAAAGAGCATTGGTTGTTTAAGTTGTTGATGCTATAAGTCTTGATTGAAGCATGGTAATTTTTGGGTTCATATGTTGCACATCGGTTATTAAAATTTATTATTGGACAATATTTACTAAGTATTAAAATGTTTATTATTTCTCTTTTTGCTGTGTAATACATTTTGTGTTTCTCTATTGCAAACTAAACTCCACAAAACAAAAATCCAGGAAAGCTGAAGCTGATGCAGAAGGATAGGCAAAAGAGGGACCGTTCTCTCTGTAGTTATAGTTTTTTCCACAGGTACCTGCCATACAAAACCTTTGGATTTTACAGTTGCGAGACTGTGATCATAACAACACAAGACCCAGAGTTTGAGAACATCAAGGGAAAAATAAAAATAATGTTGTGGAGGCTCTGGAAAACGCTGCCTCAACAGCTTAGGGGAAAACTTAAGGAGCTGTGAATTGCAGAGCCTTGGCATTAGTAAGGCTGAGATATTAGTATACTCAAGGCAAAACATGCCTTAAGAGCATTCATGAATGAAAAATTCCTATTAGATCACTTCAATTTAACATTAGAGATACAAAAATCAGGGTCATGTAGACATAACATAGAACTTTTGCCTGAATGCTTGTTTTTTCTCAGAAAGAGAGAGTATAGAGAATTCCAAGGGTCTTTTTATTTGTTTTCGGCTTGCTCGAGGTAAAGACATAATATATCTGTAGAATACCTTTATTTTTAAAGTACTTTTTTGTACACTGTTTGAAACTACGAGGTGACTTTGTATCCCCTTATAACTTCAGTTATTTCATAATGGATGCTTTGGAAGGAAGGGTGTCCTCTCTTTCTAAGACTGCATCATTTATCAAACAGTAATTGCCATAGTATATTTAGATGCACTATGACTTTGTAAATCATCACAAGAATTGCTCAATATCTACATTACCCAGTGCCTCAAGGTATTCCAAAATACAAAATCTAGCCACAGGCATTAACAACACATACAGTTACTGCTGTCATATTTTGGTGCTGTTCCCAGAAACGCCACATTCAGAAGACTGTACTTTGAGGAATGATGCTGCATATTCAGATGGCCAAATTCATCAGCAGCTGAGGTACCACAGCAGGGAGTACAGTGTTATCCTTGATGATCTTGGCTTTTGTAGTGGCAAACAGCAATGCCCACAAAATTTCTTGATCTGGTTACTGACTAATTCGGTCTTTCAAACTATTCCCAACACTGGCAGATTTTTTTCATCAGATTTTTAAGCCTAGCCTCAGTTTTCTTTCCTGAGAGAGCTATGCACTGGAAGAATGCAAAAATTTCTTAATAGTCCAAGTAACTACTTTAGACCATGAGATCAGTTATTCAGTGGCTGGATGTCTCAGATTAATTATTCTTAGAGGTTGGCTGATGCAAACTGAAGAACCTGAGAAATTGTGACTCTCTTGATTCTGGACTGTTCTGATATAATTAGGAATGAATAAAAAAAAGAACCACGAACCCCCTTCTTCATTTTACAATATGCCTAACTCGTTAGTGGTTGATGAAAGATCCTTACAGGGCTGCTACTCTGTTTCCCACTGTGAACTGTATATGTATTCAGTAAGGCCATGTTTAAAATTTTTTTTCAACTGCCTATTGCATATATTACACAGGATAATGCATTTTATTTTTAGGTCCACGTATTTGAGATAATCAGTTCATACTCACATGTGCTGAGCTATATGACAAAAATTTCACGCTTCTTTTTTTCTACACCTGGTTCAGTGAAGATGACTTTGGTGTGAGGCACCAACAACCTCTGGATTTCAGTGATTTCCCTACTAGTAAATGAGTATCCCTCTCTCAAACATGGCTCTGTCAGATCAGTGAGGACTCTGTCTGTCTGTCAGTGCTGCCCTTTACTTCCTATATCAAGTCTTTACACTACTAGTTTAGCTCAGATGCCACTGAAAATCATAGTTCTGAATCTCTTGGAAATGCAGTCCGTTTTGGCTGTAGCTATGACAAAATGTAACAAAAATCAATATTTGTTACTCATCCTTCAGTCTAGATGCTGTCAGGTGCTGACCAGATTAACTGATGTCTAGTGCAAGTATTGAAAGTATATGCTGACTTCCTTGAGTCCCCTGTGGGTTGGTTCATCTTGCATACCAGAGATCTGCTTTTAAACTGTAGACAGGTGTGTGTGAACTAATTATTCTAGGCTCTCAGTGCAATTTATGGGAATAAATAAGAATTTTGGGATGAAACTGACCCTTTTAAGGTTTTCTTCAGCATGAGATTAAGCACGTGTGATTAAGGAATAAATGAATTTGACCAGGTGAAACTTGATCTTGGTCAGTTTACATTGTTCCACAGACTATATGCTATTGGCTTTCCTGTTGTTCTAAGGCCTCATCTAAGACACCCATGTTATTTCTGAAGCAGAGGTCTCTTACAATTGCACTTTATTGTTATTTTTGTTTATATAAAGTTACAGGTCTCCTTTTAAGATATAGGACTTCTCTTTTTGTGGCTTACAGTTCTTGACGTTTGATCATTCGTATCATTTTCAAAGACATTTTCTTCATGGAGTTGTAGGATTGTTGGATGCCTGGTATGCTTGAATGCCATTAATAGTGTTGCCTAAAAGACTCAGGGAGAAAAAACTCCAGGGCAAATTAAGCGGGAGGTAAGAAAAGGGAAGGTTTTAATGAAGCCTCTCAGGCTCTGAGAATACAAACCACGCACGTGCCCCCGACCCAGGTGTTACAATTTTTATAATGATGTCCATCCAATCCCTGTTTGTCCACCCTCTGGCCTTTGCCCCGCTTCACCCCCCGCCCCGGCGCTCAGGAATTGAGTCTGGGGGAGTTTTGGGACTCCCTCTTCCTCACCTTCATCTTCTTCAGAGCACGTACAGTCCTTGGAGGCTTTCCAAAGTTCTGGGTTTGAAGGTTGCTTTGCCTGGGTGATATCTTGTTGTCCAGGCCAGGGTGCAGATGTTCTTAAACAGAATGAAGGCCTACCTTGAAAAAGAGACTAAATACATTACTGGAATTTAGGAGGAATTGATATGGAATGGGGTAATAGGGTTGGGTATGTGTAAACTACTGTGCCAAGGGTAAGGGATATAATACAGCTACTTCTAAAATCTACAAAAATTAAAAAATCAAAAAACTCTATGGTAACAATAGTCCAGTATCTTGCCTTAATTTGAGGTTGTGACTCAAATTAATCATCAGACTGTAGTCCTTTTTGAACTTTGGCATGCTGGCAGGTTTCTCATAGTTTGTTGTGGGTTATTGGTGTCAAGAAATTTCATTCTTCTATGCAACATAGTCATTCAGTGATTTTAGTCATACGTAAAAAATAGAAACTACCCAGTTACGATGTGTGCAGATCATGATGTATGAAAGAAAGAGAGCATTTTATATGCTGGTTACCTCCAAGTACATTCATATGAGACATCCTTTTGAAAAATGTGTGGAGGAGTTTTATAGGATTTTCAATTATTCTGAATTTAAAAGGGGTGAAAAAAATATAATTGGCATAGCATCAATTTGAAATAATTATAACAGATATGTTTTACTGTTGCTGAGTTTAAGGACTCAGACTATCATCTCTTATTCCTTTGCAAGTTTTGCTAAGCAGAAAAACAGTTGAGATGTGGCTGAATTTTTTGGGGTTGGCAAAATGTGATGTACAATAGTTAAGAGGACTAAGTTCACAATATAATCACTGGAAATTTTGTAAATATTTCGGAAAGAAAATCTCCACGAGTTGCCTGTTTAAATGTATTTAACTCAAGACATAAAATTTAAACTCCCCAATGCAGCCATAAAAATACCAGTTTTCACTTCTAGCCAATGCTGAACATTCTAAACCCCTACTCTTTTTGACATTATCAATTAATTGCGATATAAAAAATTTGGAAGCAGAAGACTAGCTTTATTATTTATAATAATAGGTGAGCACTCCAATTAATGACAAATAATTCTATTTCAAAATTTTACTGAAGAGTACCAAAGAAGGGAATAGAATTCAGCAGCAGCTGTTTATATTTCTCACAGAAAAAGGGCTAAAGGATTAGATGTAGATGAATTATTTTTAATGGGGCTCATGTTTAAAAATATTTTTCAAATAAAAAAAATTCAAAGTTCTAAAAAAATATCGTTTGTGCAAATATATATATGTACATTAATTTTTCAGCTCATTTAAATGTTTGGTGGGTTTTATTGTCAAACAAAACATTGCATGCATCCACTTGATAATCTTGAATGGCTTTTATATGTAGAGATTTTTAGCTTTTTTTTTTTTTCAGGAGTGATTTAAAAAAACCAACAAATGCAAACTCAAATTCTTAAAAAGAAAAACAAGACCATCTGGAGTGGTTCTTTTACTGTGAGCAACTGTCACTTGAATACCAGCAATGGGAGGTTTGTTTTTGTGAGGGCATACATTGCAGTTGGATCCTTGAGTGAAACAGTAGCATTTTTTTGTGTACTGATAATAAGATAGGGATAATCTCTGTTCACATCTTTGGAAGTGATTACATGGCAAGAATCTAATTCAAAAGCATATGAGCAATGTTTTCTACAGAGGAAATTTTTTCTTGGTATCTCAAGTTAATTTTCATCTTCTGAGAATAAAAAAATTTAAAGCCCTCCCTTAAATAATGCAAAGTGAAGAGCTCTATTTAAAAGCTCTTGTAAGAGTTAAGAGCTATATTTAAAACAACAGCAAAACCAATAAACATTTGCCCTGATGTCCTGTTGTTTATTGAGGAGATCTAGTAATTGAATTTTTAACTAAAACCAGATAATGATACAACAAAGGCATTTATCACTTAACCATCTATGAGTCTCAATTGCATCTTAGACATGTGAACGGGAAAAAAAAGAATGAAAAAGAACTGTAAACTGCAGTGCTTTTAAGTGTTTGTAATATGGATTATGTATTAGTGGAAGATTTAGTTTATTTGTAGAAACTTCAAATTGTTACTTTCATGCAGAATACCTTTGTTAGCGTACTTACCTATGTTGGGAAAAATTTCTACAAATAGGGAATTACTTTTTGAAAAATAACAACACTTGGGGTTCTTCGTGCTTGAGAAAGACAAGGATTTTATGGCTGCAGATATTTGTCACCAGAGAGGTCTTTTGAACCAGTAGTTTTTCAAAACTTTTGAAAATTGGGCTGCAATCAAGCTTACACTTTATCATTATCCTCCATATTAATATTGACCACATGTGTCTGTTTCAGAAGTCTGTATATAGTCAGATGTGTATTTCTACAAATTTTGCAGCATCGTGGAAACAATTCCAAGTTACTGGACTGAGTACACACATCCTCACAGTGACATGACAGTGCTGTTCAGCTCTCCACATAGTGGGTGCTCTGCTCAGGCAGAAAGTACTCTGACATTCAGCTTCTGGGACCCGAACTGTGCTCTTTGAAGAGCACTACAATGCAGTTTTGTACCACTTTGGTCAGCGTTAGCTTTGTTTCTCTGTATAACTCAGGGTATATCATCAATTCTTAGAGTTTTTTGAGGTAAAATTTGTCTTGTGGCTTGCAAAGTGGCAGCAGTTTTGCTTTTGCGGAAGAGACTTCTAAAATATGTTTCCTTTTAATGCTCTACACAACCATGCTCCTGGGTATGATTTATAATTTCCCAGTAGCAACTACCAGCTACCTGTCACAATTTCGTCCTAAAATTATGTGTCCAATAGACTACAGTCAAGTATCAGACAGCAAATATGAGACATGGATATGTGGACTGACTTCTGCAGTTTACTGATCTCATGAGAACTTTAATTCACTTCAAAGGGCTCTGGATCAATCTTGTAGTTTCTGCTCAAAGCAACTGTAGACTTTCTTCAGTTTTTGGAACTGAAATACTAAAAGGCCAACATATTTGTAGCTGATTCACTCATGAATATCTTTATTCTTCCAAGGAACAGCAGGGCAGAGAAAAACAATTGGCTTCTCAACCAGATAAGTGGAAAGAGAGTGGAGATATTGGACTCATGGCAATCATAAATTTGTTTTTGTTATGACCTGTAATCAACAGCATATGATATAACCTATTGCTATTGCAGGCAGGAGATCTAAAGATGACTGACAACCTAGAGCAAGCAAGGTCTAGCCAAAACCAGAATGTTCTAAATGCAGAACAATGGCTTTATATATAGCACTACAGTGAGAGAAATCTTTTCATTTTTGCTTCTGATGGGAGACGAGAGGATTTATTTGACTTTCAGGAAGCTTTAGAATCTTCAGCAAATATTCCAAGACACGGGAAACATTTTAGGCAACTTACTCAGTTCATGCAATGGAGTTTAAATAAATTTACCAACATATTGATTTCCTGCCCTGGGGAAATGTAAGGGCTTTTATTATCACTGTGTTTTTTATTTGCTTGTGCAATTAATTATTCTACACTGTCCAATGCTAATTTTGGAGAGTTCTAAATCTAATAGATCCAGTTAGTACATGGAGTGGTTGATTAGCTGATGATTGAGATAATCCATTGCCAAGGGTTAATGCTTCTCTTGTGGGTGTTCCAGGGATCTATCATCACTCTTAACCTTTATCTAACATTTGCTACATGGTTCATTGAGCACCACTGATTAAGTTGTAATTTAACTTCCTGCATTTGACTGAAGTCTTAGTAGAAGCATTAAACAAAATGCATTTATTGCACACATATCTTTTGAATGTGTTAAACTCAATCAAAATAATTTAGGTCCTGTAATATGTGTTTTGACTTTGTTTTTCTGTTAATTTTTTCCTATGGTCTTCACGGAATATTTTAAGTTGCAGGAAAAGAAAAGGAAACCAAAACTCATGCAATGCCAAGTACACTTACCACACCTTCAGCGAAACATCTTAAGTCAAATTTCAAGACTCAATATGGCCTGTTGCCACTTGAGCTATAGGACTTCACACTGTTTAGCTGACAGTAGAATAATCTGGTAGTGAAGAGGGAGGTTGTGCTGCAAGTGACAAGTCCCAGTTGTAGAGGTAACTTAGTTTAGTTTTCTGTCTAAAAAAATCCACCTCAACTTGTTGCTGCCTCTTTTACTTCTAGAGATCAGGGAATGGGGTTGGTCATGAGGTTCCTGTCAAGACAGGATCCCTGCTCTTTTACTCTCCTCATGCACTCTCAACTAATAGTGACATTGGTAGTGACTACCGTCATTGCTGTATGTCACACTTTGCCTCTTAAAAAGGATGCACATTTTAAAATATTTGCTTTTTTTTACATACTATGATTTTGGTAAACTGGCAAAACTTTCCTGAAAACAGCAAGAGAAGGGAAAATTGATAGTTTCAATGGCAGCCCACATAAACCAGGATGGGATTTAATTAGAGGAAGAAAGGTTTCCTGCAAAAGACTTTTCTTCTCATTGAATTTGAGGGAAGACAAATTGGAGCCTTAGATATAAATTATCTGCAATTTTCTGTTGTTGCTCATTGTTATCAAAGTAAATTCTGGCTGTATTTAGACTGCAAACTGGGATAGGAATTGAAACATTTGGGTCAGACTGGTCTATAGACAGGTTGAGACATGATCTGGAACAGCTGTGTAGTTCTTTTACTTCTCTCTTCCCACTTACTCCTACTTACAGTTATTTTATCTGTTGAAAGGAAACCTCACATAAACAAAAAGAAAGGGAATTATGTTTTTACCAGGAGGCCTTGTTATGTAAACAACTGTGGGAATGAGGCCTAGGGGAAGGCAATAGAGCCATTAAGCTCCAAGATTTGAGGCGCTCTCATAAACTTCATGTGAAACAGAGTCTTGTATCAAATGTGCCTGTTTGCTCACAAGGCTATGGTTGCCAGATACAGACTTAAATGTTTTTCTCGACAGGGATGCTAAAATAGGTGTAAGGGTGAATACATCCCATTTCATGTAATTACATTTTTTGTAGTGCTGGAAGAACATGGAGCTGTTTCTTTTCCTCTGTGACTTTCCATTGGTAGGCAGCTGATTCTGTATGATGATTTAATTAAATTAGGAAAGAGTTAAAATATGTTTCTTCCCTTGTCTCTTTTGAGGACAGAACAATGCCTGGGGATATAGGACTGTAGCAATCCCTGTTCTACTTGACTTGAATCAGGCTTTTGCTCAGTTATCACGAAAGATATTCACTTGAGATGTCAGAGATTATAGTTCAAGCTGTTCTTTAGTTGCTAATACCAAATGACTCTGCTGTATAAGGAGAAATAATGATCTGAGTAATTGATGTAGTGATTCACTGGCATGAATTAGACATAACCAAACACTGAACATCTGCTATAACCTTTGCAACTGGAGTCTGGCTTCTTTGAATCAGGAAAGACTGCTGTGTTGATGGCATATTCTATCTGTCTTGAAAAAAAGTACCTATATTTACAGATCACTGAAGAACAGAATAACTGACTGTTTGGGGTTGGAAGGGACCTCTGGAGATCATTTAATCCAAATTCTGTGCTCAAGCAGAGACATGTACAGCTGTTTGTCTATGACTATGACCAGACAATGTTTGAATATCTCCAAGGAAGGAGACCTTACACCTCTCAGAGTAACCTGTGCCAGTGCTTGGTCACCCTTACAGTAGGAAAGTGTTTCCTGATATTCAGAGGGAACCATCTGTGTTTCAGTTTGTCCCCATTGCCTCTGGTCCTATTACTGAGCACCATTCAACACCTGAAATTTTGAATTAAGAAATTTCCTTCTAGAGAAATCTAGAGAAATTGAGAGAAATCTATTTAATCAATACTTGAATGCTTTTAATCACACTGATTGTTTTCAAAGGCTTCTAAGATGATCATATCAGATTGCTGTTGTACTTTGGGTTTGTTACTCTCTACTCCCCAACTTTCTCACAAATTGTTTTTGAGAAAAGATTGTTCACTCTTCTTCACCAATCATTTTTAGACAAGTAAGGAGGCTGGAAACACACTTTTGCAGTTTAAATCATGTGGGTTTTAGTTCATAGGTCTATGTAGGATGTGGTCATGTCTGCCCTTAGCTTGTGATGATAATCTCTACAGAGGTAAAAACTACTTAGAATAAACAAATTATTAAATACCTTTTGGAAGGAGAAGAGGCAAGTGATAGGGAGGAAGAGAAAAAGTCAAGTTAAATGAAAGGGAACTATGTCTAAATGGACCAAGACTGTAGTCCAGTGATAACACCTCTCTATGTTCATTGTGGTTTGAGACATTTATTTTCACCTGATGATTTAATGCAAAATGCAGAAAGATGGAACTAGTAACCTCATTGCCCTTTCTTTATATAATGCTTTCTACTAGGATGGAAGACATTCTTACTATATTTCATTTTTGACTGCTCAATTTTTGGACACGTTCATGTGTTAAAATTTCAGTTAGATAATCTCAAGGTTTAGCAAGGTTTATAAAGAGAGTTAATGACACTCATTTTACTAAAAAAGTATACTTAGATAAAATGTTGAGATTTTGGATGGAGAAGACCATCTCTTAAGGGGCTGAAACCAAAGCAATGAACTTTACACTGAATACTTACTAGCAACAAATGTTCTGAGCTTTACCTCCTAAGGGCATTTAGAACTCCTTTCACAACATAATTATCAGTTAGACAGTTTGAGAGGCAGCGCCTCTGTAGCAGATGTAAATGCTACGTAGGTGGCTCAGTCATGTAAAAAACAGTGAAGATAGGTTATAACAAAAAATGAAAGCTTCTCCAGAGAAGAGACGCAGAGGTCTTTGTGGAGTCTGTAATTTTGAGTACTCACCGAAGTTAAGGAATTTAGTGCCTAGGTGTATCTCAAAGGTTTTAGTTGGTCTGGGTGGAGAAACAGAAAAGAGAGGAATATTAGTCATAACTAGTTTCTTGTCTTGACTGATAGTGTGAGTTTATTCTGCTGCAGTGTTTGGTGTGGGTTTTGGTTTGTGCTTTTGTTTACTTTCAATCCTCAGAGTTTCTGTGATGGTGACTGGGTTAAAATATACTATGATCTCAGGAAATTTGGATTTTAGGGATTATGTTATGGATAGAATGACAGCTGCTGCAAGAAGGATATGTTCCTCATTTGTCTGTCACCGTGGGTCTGGTCAAAGTAGGATTTTTTTGCTGTGTGAGCAGTCCACTCGCAGTTCTGAATTAGTAACTTTGTGTCATGGCATCATAGGGTCCAGAAATGTCAGCGGCTCCCCATGGAAGGCATCAGAGCAGGTCCTGTCAGCCAGGGCCTGTCTCCCCCACCAGCCAGGAGAAGGGCAGCCAGGGGCACTGGGGCAGCCTCAGCCCTGGGCATCAGGCACCTCTGTCAGGCTGAGACCAGGACGGACCATTTGCCCGATGGTGGTCCCGTCTCAGCAGGGCCATGTCTGGGCAGGGCAGGGCTGTGGGGAGCTGGAGACCGGCCCTGCTGTGGCACTGCCGGGCAGGGGCTGGCGGCCCTGGGGGGCTGACGAGGGCTCCCGGGCCCTGGAGAGGGTGAGGGGAACCCCAGGGACAAGTCAGAGTTGGTGGTGCCTTCAGGGACATGCTGGGTTGAAATGCTTTTTGCCAGAACTTGTTTTGGAGGTGCAATAGAGATGGGCCGCATTCTATGATTTGCCTCTAACATATTAGTTTCATTCTGGAAAACTGGGAAACAGAATGAAGGTGAAAATGAGTAAGAGCTCAGTTTTCAAGAGAAGGAGGTCTCAGAACCTCTGCCATTGTTGCTGTCAGTTGGGACCCTCTGCCTTGTAGCCCTGGCAATTTCTGTTACGTCGACACTGAACTGGAATAGCCTCCCTGTGCGTGTCCTGTCTATCAAAAAGGTGTTTTGATAGTGTAGAAATGAAAATTTATGCAGCTAGATAGGAAAATCCCTAAGTGCAGACAGATTTTGATGCGCTCATTTCAGTTTGATGGTTGGGATTGCAATTTCTCTCACCTTATGCTGCATTTTTGTGGGGTGTGGGAAAAACAGCTTAGTGGCTTAACCAGCAATGATAGTATCTGATACATCACTTATGTAAAGAAAAAACTTTTCCACTTTTGAGAGGGTTTTCATTTATGAATTTTTCTTGAATGAATTTTTAGTCATTCCAGTCTTTCTGGCTATGAAAATTTTAAGGGAATTTCTTCCTGAATTACCTAGGATATTGAAAAAAAAATCATAAGGGAGAAAGGCAGATATATTTATCAGAGTTTGCTTGTAGACAGAGAGGCATATCTAATTTTACCAAAGGTAATTGCTTTACTAGTAATAACTTGGAAGAGACAGAGATAATTAACATTACCTCAAGCATAGCGAGAGCCTTGCTGTAATAGCTGTTTAAGTGCCTTTTCATACATTTCTTGCTGTTAGTTTCAGAAACAGAAATAATATTAAAAGGCCTAAGGAGACTTAACTAGATACTTGAAGTGAGGACTAAAAGATGATCTGAACTCCATGCCACGGGGTGGATTATTCTGTCTTCTATTCATTTGATTCCCTGTCTACAGCCTCTAAATGCTGTACCTTGACAAGCTTGAGGGCTATTATGTGGAACTCTTGCTGTTCCATCTGATCTTTAATTTCAATATGTCTCAGCGTGGTCTTGAAGCTCTCTTTGGATTTTGTTTCTTTGACTTCAGTTTTGTCCTTAGTGCCTTTTTTTTTTTTAATCTTTTACCCTCTACTTTCTACCGTCTTTCTCCCTTAACTGTATTTCAACCTCTTTTTCCTCCTCCTCCTTAATCTCAAGCTTGGCCTTTCTCTTATCCCTGCCTTGAGATTCAGCCTTTTCTTTTGACACAGGACTAGCACTCTCCCCTTCTCTTTGACCTTAGACTTAGCATTTCTCATGTCCTTTGGTTGTTCTATGTCTTGTTCTACATGCTTTTTTAGCATTGTTACTTTCTGGCCTGGAGTTTCCCTAAGGGGATTTATCATTCCATTTACCATTCAGAATTTCTTAACACGGCAAATTACTCTCTTCTGCATCATCAGCTTTTCTCTGGTGTGTGTTTCTGTTTTGGGCTGAAGCTTCATGAGTTTAATTCTTCCTGACTTCTCATAGCAGTTTGCAAATTCTTGAGAAGATTTGTTTTGTTTGATTCAAAATGAGTCTAACATCTTTGTTTCTAGCCTGCTTGTTGTATTTTGGGTTTATTTTGTTGGTTTTTTTTTTTTAATTTGTTTTAAGTTTGATATGGTTTTTTTCCCCCTCAGCATGTTTATCTTTTTCTAGAACTTTTCAGGTTTTTGATCTGTAGTATTAATTATTAGGTTTGTTTGTAACTTCATTGTACCAATACTGTCACCCTTTCATTCTTTAAGTTTTTTAATGAAATGTGTATTGTATGCTAGTCAGATATTTACCTTCAATTATTCTCCTGATGAGAAGATTTTAATCTGTCTTATCTGCTGTATCACATATGACATCTTTGTTTTGGCACATGGTTCAGGATGATTCTGATATAGCCCACATTGGTAATTAACCTATGTTTTGCCAATCACATTAGCAAAGACTCATATCTAAACAATTTTGAAGACAAGAAGATTTCTCAAGAAATGTTAGTACTTTTTTGAAGAAATAAGGTCCACTGCAAATTCACATTACTTGTTCCTAGCTGCCATCATGCCTTACACACACAGCTTCATTCTTCCTCCCCATCTGCATCCTGTGGAGAGAGCATCAGCCCTTCCATTTCTGTGTTATTCCTGCTTTGCTGCTGCAGTTGTATGTTTGGTAGCAGCCCATTTTCACTGAAGAGCAGTCTCTGTTTATTGCTCATATTAGGCTGTTCTGCCTGCTTATTCTGTTCATCTTTGGTCTCTGCTAGAGCTTTTCCTGCCCTTAGACCTTGCCACAGATTTGAACAATCCTATTCTTTTGTTTTCTTGTAGTTTCTCTCTGAAGCCACCCACCATTTTGTGGAATATTTTAGTTACTTGTGGCTGAGCGTACAGTCCCTCACCTCTGGCTTCGGAGGAGTGTCAGTCTTTTTTCCTGCTTTCTCTGACTATGCTACCACAAGGGCATTGTTATGGGACAGGCAGAAGTTGAGACCAGAAATACAGAAAGGTTCATAGGTTTGACTATTCGAAACAGAAATAGATGAGCAGAGAATCATGAGGAAATTAATATGTCAGAGGGAGAAAGAAGAAACAGGTTTCACCATATCTTTCTGATCTGCTTGAAGACAAGGAGTATAACTCAAAATATGTACATTTCGAGGGAGTTGTGTAGATGAGAGGCTTCCTGTCTTCTTCTGGTGTGCTGCTTTCAATTAAAGTTTGAGAATGAGTTTGCAAAATGGGAGCTTTTTACTTGTTGGTGAATTTCTTCTCTTTAGGCAAAAAGAGTGTTACTGCATATTTAGCAAAGGAAAAGTTACATTTCACTGTCTTTGCATTATTTGATACTTAATTACATTTGGTTCAAGTAAAGAAAATACCACCACTCATTTCTTAGATATCAGATTATCAACATTACCTCAGTTGGAGTATGTGAAGAGCAGGTTATTAGTTTTCTAACTTAAAGCCCACACTGTTTGACCCATGAAGATTAATAAGTCTTCTAAATTCAGGATGCCTATTTTTTCCAACTAAATACAAAGGAAGCCTATGGCCAGATTTAGTTATTTCGCTTTTAAATACCTTAATTAATGACAAAAATAATTTCATTTGCATATTTCTGATCCTCTTCTAGCTGGCTTGTGTCTGTTTCCTGCTGTGAGATCTACCTCTAGCTGGCTTTCCTCCTGAACAACCCTCTCCTCCCAAACTGTCCAGGCAATAAACAATTGAAATAGCAACATCTGCTTAGCTGAAGTTCTGACTTCTGGACTACTGATGTGGAGAGAACATCACAGAATTGCCTGGATGCATTTGTCCATGCTCTCAGGCACGTGGTGTGATTCTTAGGGTGTTCTGTGCAGAGCCGGGAATTGGACTCAATGATCCTGATGGGTCCTTTCCAACTCAGCATATCCTATGATTTAATCACTGATTTTATGTTTATAGTTCAAAAGATTTGAAAATTTAATTGCTATGAAAAGTGTCAATACATGGGAAGTTTTTCAGTTTAGCAGTGGAGAGCTAGGTATGAAAATTTTCAAAAGAAAGAACTTGATATGAGGCTGAATCAATGGGAAAAGGGGGGTAAACACTGAAAAAGTTACAGATTTAAAGATGTATTTAGAGATGCTAAGATCGAATTCAAAAGAGTACATTTTCTTAGAGAGACCTCATGAACCTGTCTGCTCAAACAGAAGTTAATTACGATAGTCCAGTAATTGTGTTGAATAAAATTGGTTATCGAAGAATATATCTAGGCTTATATCTAGGTATTGCCAAAAGCTGTCAGAGGTTTTGGAGAGAGTGAGTCATCATGTTCAAAACAAAATAAAACAAAATTTTTATGAGACAGAGATTTTATTTCACAGAATCTTAGAATATGGTGAGTTGGAAAGGCACCACAAGGATCATTGAGTCCAATGCTTAAGCCTGCAGAGGACCATCTCTAAGAGTCACACCATGTGCCTGAGAGTATCATCCAAATGCTTCTTGAACTCTGGCAGGCTTGGTGTTGTGACCACTTCCCTGGGGAACCTGTTCCAGTGATCAATCACCCTCTGGGTGAAGAACCTTTTTCTAATATCCAACCTAAACCTCCCCTGACATATTTCTCAGGTAAAGACTAAAATAACTGTGTAAATATAATAACTGAATGTTAGTCTTAGTTGTTTCTTGTTGTATCACCTATAACATCTGAGACAGTTGTGATAATTCTGAGAAATGAATCAAATAAGTAGTCTTAAACTGGGTAACATTAAAACTAGGGTGATTATAGCACCATTGGATTCAAGTTACATATGCATCTGTGGAATGGTGAGCAAACCTGTTATAGATTTCAGAAAAATATGCCTAGAAGAACTGCCAGGTTCCTTTAATATTTTTCTTAAAATTTTATAATTATGAGGAAATCAGTTGTCACAAATATGAAAATAAAATAGCTCTTCAAATAATAAAAGTATATGTAGATGATGCCTAAATTTTTGCTTCAAATTTAAATTCCGGTCTTTTAATATGTGTATCCATGCTTCCTGATATAAAGGAAGTGCAGTATTTGCTGTTGTTTTTTTGAGAACAATTTACTGTTAGAGAGATAAAGTCTAAACATGATCTGTAAATGCACAGTGTGGTTTACTAGAATATATAAAGTTTAAACTATTAATCTTGTTGTTGACAGAAATCAGTCTGTCAAGGGTAACTAGAAAACATTGTAAGACAATCTGAAGGCAAAAAAGATAAACTCATAGGTACAAAGATAAACTTGGAAAACCTAGTGCACAAATAGTACTTTCTTCATTCCTTTTTGTACTTGAAAGCTGGAGACTATTTTGGTATCATGGAGAGACAGTAAATGCAATCCTTGTGTTTACCAGTAAAGCTGAGTTTTGTTCTGTTCTATTCCTGTAGCAGGAATTAAGCTATAAAGGTTGCTGAAATAAAGAAATGCAAGTTCCCTGAGAAGGGAAGCTGTGTTAGCCTTAGCGGATTTTCACTGCCATTCACAGCCATTCCTTAAATCCGTCCTTATTTCTTATATCCTAGGTTTAATCACCTATTAGTGTTGGAGAATTGGAATGGCTCTCAGAGTCTACGTGAGCAGTGAAATCTCCAGTAAAAGTGCCACTGTCACGGGGAGAGATTTAAGACATTACTGTAGCTTGCAATAAAGATTGTCCTAAACTTCAACATCTGATTCCTCAATGGGTGTGTACGAAAAGTTGCAGCATTGCCAGGCTTCCCCTGTAGCAAGTGTCCAGATGGACACTTTGACAGTTTAGCTAGGGTGTTTCACACATTCCGTATTCATAAGGAATTCTGTTTAGCTTCCATATTTCAGAATTTCTCCTTTCCAAATGTGTATTTAGATAGACATCCACTGGTACTTATTTCCAATTTATGAAGATAATCACTGTGTTTACACAGAATTGAGACCTGTGTTTGCAGCTGTTACAATGAATTGCACTTACAGGGAGTGGTCTGGCTGTAGTGAGTCAAAACATTCATGAGAAAGTATTCATTTTGTTTTAAATTGCAGAATCTGCAGTCTCTGCGAGGATCAACTTAGTGAAAACAAGAATAAATGATAAGAAGTGCCTTGGTACTTTATGAGAGATACAGAAATAAATATACAGACAGTGCATGAGTTTCTCCTGCAAAATGTAGGCGGCTATAAATGCCATAAAATCAACTTTGTTGCCTTTTGACAGAAGAGAAGTATTTCAGCTAATAGAGCCTTGAGACATATTAAAATTACCTGAAATAACTTTCTTGACACTATTAAGGTTTGAGTATTAAGTTGCAGTGTCTCAAGATAGTCCTGACAGAACAGACTGTTGATAAATATTGGTATTTATATCTATAGTCTATCTAAAATGGATAGACTTTTGAGAAATAGTCTATCCGTTGAAATGTCATTTGAAGGGTAAACTACAGTTTTGAATTAACATAGGAAAGAATAAAAAATAGTCAAATGTCTTTTCTTAAAAAAATTATTTTTTTATTTTATATTTGAATATGTATTATATCTATAACTACAGGTGATTTACTAAGTAACCTTTTGTTCACTATTTGTGACTCATAAGCATGAGGGTTTTTTAATTAATTTACTGAAGGGCACTCACTATATATTTCTTCCTGATAGGAAAAACTGCTTTAACGAAAATGACACCATGCTTCCTCCTATGGGGGAATTTTGAAGCCTTCTCAAAAATACAACACAGTGGTAAGTACTAAAAATATGTTCATAACAATTCTGTTTTCTGTAAAAATGGGTAAAAGAAATGATAGCAAGTCTCTGTTGCTGGTGTTCTTAAACGTGTTTGAAATATATCTTTGCAATATACACATCCTGTTAAAATGTTTGTTTGCCGTGTGTTCATACGATGGGATATGGAAGAGAGTGCATTCTCAACAGTAGTGCTCTTTATGTGCTTATTCATGATAAGCATGAATCATTATTATTTTTCAGTTTTGTAAGTATTGAATGATAACAAATAGTTTGTAGTTAAAAGACATGGGATTAAACCAGGCTATTGTGCCACTGCTACTCAGCAAGGTTTGAGGTTTCCAGGCCACAGTGTTCCAGATAGAGCTGACAGTCTCCAATTTGCAAGATGAAGTTGGGTTTCTAAGTTCTTGTGGGCTGTATTAAAAAAAGGCTTGGTTGGTGTTTCATAATGCTGTCATAAAGATCTATTTTTTTCCTCTCATTTTGTTAGCAAAATATGAAATAACATATTTTATTGTATATATATAGCGTACACACAGACACACACATAGATAGTTATAGGTATATGTATATATATACACATACATATATAAACATTCTTATTATATCAATATGAAATATGTGACAAGGTTTTAATTTAGAAATCTATGCATAGAATATAGTCTATTTATAAAACATCTTAATCTAATTACCATTCATTCATGCTGTGCCTGACACACCGATTAATGAGAAGGGAATGACCAAAAAGTTTTTCTGATGCACATTCTTCCTTCTCACTTTATATTATACAGGAACTTCAAAGCAAAAGTGACTTTTTCTGTAATCATTGCCCTAGCTGCAGTACAATGACGTTTCAATTTCATATTAACACTGGGTCCTAAATTCAAGGAGAAGGAATAGTAATAGATCTGATGTGATAATAAAGTTGTGAATAAGCAATAATTCAAAGTATGACAGGTTAGTTATGAGAATCAAGGGTACCATTATGTGAAGTATAAAATTCAGACAAAGAAAATAACACCTTTGAAAACTCCTTTGACTTTTGCATCACTGAACCATGTTTATTCCAATTTGTAGCAATTTAAATGTAATTGAATAAAAAATAATTCATGAACAGGAACCTGTTTAGTAGTTTAGCATCCACAGTGATTGTGATAATAGCTGAATTCTTAGGGGTTAGTATAGCGAGTAGTACAATATGCATGAATGCCATACATAAAATTCAATTACTTACTCCACTTCAGAGAACTCGGGACATTTTTTCCAGAAGAAAGGCAAGCACCTGATATACAGAATACAAGGTGAATATCAAGAATACAAAGCTGATGAGTACAAAGATGAAATAATAGTTTAATTTCTTTGGAACTAACAAATTTTGGTAGGTTTACATTGTCTTGCACTAGAATAAGCCACAGCCATGTTCCGGGAAGGGAAAATCTCATCTCTAGATTTATCTCAATACACTGAGATAGACCACGGAAGCTGGGGAGAGGAGTCTGAAGGGAAAAGTGAGAGATAGTGTGATTTTAGTTTTCTCTGTTTTCTCAGCATTGTGTTTGTTCTTCATAACACAGGAAAGAAAAGCCAGAGAGAAGGAGTAGAAAGGGAAGAAAACAACATTAAAACAGAAAAGTGAGATGGAGCCTCTTGATGTCTGGCTTTTAAATCACACCGCAAGTTAGTGGACATCAGAAGCCAGCAGTGCCTTTTGAAAATTTCATTGTTCATGTGAAGTGATAATTGGACTATACATTAAAAAAACAAACAAACAAGCAACAAACAACAGGAGAGTAGAAAATGAATTTATAAATCAGTGTCAATTTTATTTCAGCTTCTCTGCTTGCCAATTTCCTGAAATATAAGTAGCCACAGATATTTCTATTCAACTACCACCCCCAAGGTACTCAAAGATACACAACAGAAATGTGAAAATATGTGTTAGTTTCAAATTTTGTCTGAAAAAAGGTTGTATTATGAGAATTTTTTCAGGAGACAATTAGAAATGGATCTGAAGGCTTTCAGGAAAATATATAAGCCAAGCCAAACTAATTTTGAAGTTGTATTTGCAGCAGACATTAGGGGTACATTTGGATGAATAAGAGAAGCATGTGTATAATTATCAGTGTTGGTTCCAAAAAAACAACTAGACATGGTAGCTTGGACAGACTGTAACTGTGATTTTTGTTATATTGTACTCTTATATTTAAAAAAAATACAGAAAGAAATCCCTAAATCTTGAACACTTGTACTTCTTACTTGCTATCATTCTCATCCAGAATTCCAGATAAAAATCTTCAACATAAACCAATGATCTTCCTCAAGAACCAAAAACATTTTGTTTGGAGTATGCAAGAAATCTGGCAATGCACAATATAGTAGTAAAAACTGAAGCAAAAAAATGGCCCGTGCTTTGTCCTCAGATTTTGATCTTACATCAGAAGTGTGAGTTTAAATGGTGGGATTTCATCTAGAATCCCAACCTGACAGCTGAATGTGCAGATGGAGCCCTGTGGTAGTCTGTGAAGTGCTGTGTTGTTTCTTTGATGTAGCCACATACTGTCAGATTCTTGATCATGTTCTCAGACTCTGATCAAGCCTTCTGTCTTGTATCATTTATGATAACAAATGTGAAGGAAAAATAAAGCCTTCATATTAGAAGGCAGGAATAAATCATTCCAGTTCTAGTCTGGAGAGTTTTAGGAAACAGATCAACTCTTAATTCTCTGAGGAAAATCAGAGCACAATATAACTCTCACTCGCAGAGCTGTCAGCTCTCCTCAGCCTACTTTTCAGCTCTTCGGATTCAGTGTTGTTGATCAAGATCTTTGCTTTCCTTTTGTCAGAGTTTATAGCTGTAAATGGAAGTGTGCTCAGCTGAGCAGTCCAACCTCTGGTTAAGCAATGCCTTCAACTCCTCCAGTTTTGTTTTCAGGCTCTCATTGTATTTTACACTCTTAGGTGGAAGAAAAATGCTCCTCACATTTTTTCTGTCTTAATGAAACATTAGCACAATTTTAGCATGGAAATCCATCAATTAAGTAGGCTCCTAAGACCAGTACTACGATATATAAGCTCTGCTGCCATTATAGTGTATATTTTTCCTACCAATTCTCTTAATTTTGAAACAGAAGTAAGGAAGAGAAGAAATCAGTTTAAACCCTTCCTTTTATAATGATATAAGGTATGTTTTCCATGGTGAAAAATAATTGATAAGCAGGAGCAATTGATGAAATTATCAGCTGAACATCTCAGAACTGATTGTCTGGTCATTGAGGCTAATGTTTAATATTTCAGTAGGTTTCCAAATTGGAAACTGAACCTTCTTCAAGAAATTTTAGTAGTGTAAATTGAGTTTAACACCTACTGTTTGGAAATTTAACCAGGTTTTAATGAGATTTTGCCTAGATTTGTTTGCAGGATGTTCCACAACTCTCTGTGTGTCTATACATTCGTTTCCAGGGAGTCCTAAATCCATTGCAGTTAACTGTGGCTCAGTTAATATAGAAAAAATAAGTAAAGTTGCATCATCTGCTTTACTCTGGGATGTTACTGGTAAATCTAATCTTAGAAAAATCCGTTACATCACTGATATTGTGGTGTATTTTCCATTAAAGGTGGAGACCTTCTGTGAGTAGTGGAATCAAAACATTTGGATTCTTTAATGAATATAAATGATTCCTTGCCTCCATTTGAATTCAAAGTGATGTATCCATTAATTTTTTATCCCAATATTTAGTTATCTCTTATAGTATGACTGACCTAAAGTACCTGAAAGCAGGTAAACCCTAATGATCTCCATCAATATGTGAATTTATGAAGAACCCAAGTGAGAAATGGAAATACGAAACATTTGCAAATGTTATTCAATTATGAAATAACAAACACTAAAACTTTCCAGGTCATTAAATTTACTTTCAGATGGCAAGGTATTGAGTAATTTTATCACTTCTACCTAAATTCATTAGCTTTACTAACAGCTTTTGGGAGCAAGTTAAATAATTTTATAAAAGTATGAGTCATGGTTGTCTTAAATCTTTAAGAAACATAAACTATTCTTATCTAAGTAACATTTCCATAAATACAATTGATTTTGTAGAAAATTAATTTGAACACAAAAAGTATTGTACAACAATAACAAAGAGTGGTTAAAATTGTCTAATTTCAGCATTATACAGACTGCATGGATAATAGGAGTTCACTGAATCATAACATCATGACTAATAAGTAAAAGTGAAATAGAAAATAATCACACTGTTTTTGCATAGGCGGCTCATTTGATTGATTACAGGTATTTTCTGAAATTCAGTCATGTTCAATTCAAAGAACTAGAGTGCAAATTTTACTATCTCAGTGTTTGAACTTGAAAATGTTTTATCACTGTGACTCATATAATTTAAATCTGCTGTACTGAACAATGGGTAGTGATGCTATATCCGTTTCTACAGGGAACTTTAGACTCTTAAAAAGTTCAAAACAGCTCAGTGTTGTTTTTTTTTTATAGAACAGTAAAGGTTTTGAGCACAAGGTTCCAGTGTAAATTAATTACTTGTAAGCAGTTTTCCTCATCCTGTCAAGGTTCAAAACACACTGCAACTGCATTATTAATCACAAGACTGTGATTTGTTTGTTTTGTTTGGACAACTCAGTAGTTAATGGGAAGAGAAGACCATCTATATCTCTTAATATATATCCCTTTACCTGCCATTCAGCAGCTACCTTCCTTCTTTTTTATATAAAAGGAATAGCCCTGTATAACAGGAAAATCTTGTGTCCTCCTGGCATTCCCATGACTTAATTTGAGCTCTGTACCCTGAAGTTCAAGTTTCTTTTAGAAATAACTGACAGAAAGTGATCTCTGGGATCATCAGCTCCAGATTCTAAAAGCAGGAGATGGCTGTATCATGCAATCCTTTTTATACAGGTTGTAATATAGGTTATGAAGCCAAGGGCTACATTGGTTACTGGTGGAAACCAGTAATGAACGATGTCTCTCAAGGGTCCATACTGGTGGGACCATGCTAATAAATATCGTCATCAGTAGCACAGATGATGGGACTGAGTCCGCCGTCATCAAGTATAAGGATGACATCAAGATAAAGCGGTGCAATTGATTCACTTGAGGGAAGGAATGCCATCCCAGGGGGACCTCAACAGGCTGGAGGAATGAATCCATGAGAACTTCTTGAAGTTCAGCAAGGCCAGTATAAGGTCTTGCACCTGTGTCATGGCAATCCCCAATATCAGTAGGGGCTGGATGGTGAATGGATTGAAAGTAGCCTTGTGGAAAAGGACTTGAGGATACTGGTGGATGAAAAACTGATTATGAGTCAGCAGTGTGCACTTGCAGCCAACTGCGTCCTGGACTGTATCAAAAGCAGCGTGGCCAGCAAGTTGAAGGAGGTGATTCTGACTCTTCACTGTGCTCCTGTGCTCACTGTGCTGTGAAACCCCACTGAGGTACTTCATCCAGCTCTGCGGTCTCCAGTACAAGAAAGATATGGACATGTTAGAGCAGGTCCAGAGGAACACCACCAAGATGATAGAGGACTGGAGCACCTCCCCTGTGAAGACAGGCTGAGATAGTTGGAGTAGTTCAGCCTGGAGAATAGAAGGTGCTCATGAGAATAGAAGGTGCTCATGAGAGCTTACTGCAGCCTTTCAATATATAAAAAGGGCTGATAAGGAATGTGGAGAGAGAGGTTTTATCAGGGTGTCTAGTAACAGGGAACAAAGAGGAATGGCTTTAAAGTGGAAAAACATGGATTTAGAGTGGCTATAAGGAATACACTTTTTATTGTGAGGGTGGTGAGGCACTGGAACAGGCTGCCAGAAAAATTGTGGCTGCTCCATCCCTGAAAGAGTTCAACACCAGGTTGGATGGTTTTGAGCAACCTGATCTAGCGGCATCTCTGCCCATGGCAGGGAGGATGGAATTAGATAGTCTGTAAGATCCCTTCCAACCCAAATTATTTTATAATTTTATGATATTTCTGTCTAATATCATGCAGTGATTATCTATGTATGCTTATAAAACATGAAAGAGTATTAAGGTAAATGGCTGCGTACATACATAGCTGATTAATTTTAACACTCGTATAGCACTATAGGTAGCCCTATAGGCACCTCAGCATTGAAACTGGAATTTGGAGATAAAATAGGTGAAAAATCAGTAATGATGGAATCATATCATGGGGTTTTTTTCTGATTTTTGGAGAAATTATATCACACTGAAACACTTTTGAATAATGCTCTCAGTGTGGCTATTTTCAGCTAATATCATGGATATATGCACTAGCCATGGTGTGAGGTTGTTCATCCAACAGCATGTCAGAAGAATTAAGGTTTTTGGTTCTTTGAGACAGATTTTGGTTCTTTAAAATAATCTTCTAGTAGAGTTTTAGGAATAAAACTTCCAGCATTGCTCCAGAGGGCCTGGATATCCCATACATTCTATGTCACATCTGCTAAAATAATAAATTATTTTTATTCTGTGCCAAATGCAAGTAATCCACTGCAATTACGCTAATCACTGCCCTGAAAACAGATTGATACAGCTGTTGAGTGACTAGGGAAGATGATGGCATATTTATTTCTTTTTCAAAAGAAAAAAATAAAATGCTTTTGCCAGCAGGAAGCCAAACTGCTTGTAGAAATTATTTAGAACTGAAAATCACTATTTGATTCCAAAGGTAAATGTGTTTGTTTGTATATATGAATATAAAATACATTTAACTTTAATTGCTTGCCAATTTAGACCCAGATAGCTGGTATTGTACAGCATTTCTTAGAGTATTTTTTTTTGATTTTCCATTGAGATTGTGCGCAATATACATGTATATATATATGCAGTGTTTTTCTATTGAGTCTTAAATATGGAAGCTGAAAGTATTTAAAAAAAAGGCAAGAAAGTATCTAAAAGTATCTAAAACACTCTTTATACAAGGTTCTTTATCAAAGAATATCTTTCATATTATACTGCTTTGCATTCTGTTGTTCTTTCCCAAGGAAAAAGCCAGAGAAAGGGAACACAATACAAATATGGTAATGTTGTTATCCTCAACCTGAAAAAAGCTCAGAATTATTTGAGTGCAGGTGAAAATACTCAGGTTAAGTAAAATCAGATTCTGTCAGTTTTCAGGCATTATGGGTTCTACTTCTCCTGAAGAGGTAGGAACTAGTACTGTTCCTTTTTTCACCTGGTTGCAGATGTATTAACAGTGATGGATATTTGCTCATCTGCACTCACAGCATGAACACGGATTTAAAGCTTACATGACTGTTCACAAAATGTTAGAAAAACCAGCTTAAATTTTTATATTTTGATATGGCTTTAGGAAGTAACTGACAAAATTTGGTGTTTATAATCTTAAAAAGGTGAATTTTTTGTTGGCGTAAGAAATTAATAATCTGCAACCAAATCTCTGTTATGACTGTGGTTTGGCTCTCTGTGAGGGAAACAAAACTCTTTTATCTGGAACTAAATCACACTCTTAATTCTAATGTACTTTGCAGTCAATGGAGTTAATTGTACTGAAAAATTTTGTTGCTTCTATCATTTAAGGCTTTTCACTTTGCTTTAAAGGTACGTAGGTGATATTTTCTGTGCTGTGTCATATCACTGTGACTTCTCTTATGGGTAGACATATGTCATGAATTTGACTCATAAAGATGAGATGCAAATCCTTGAAAATTAGCTATGAATAATGAGCGATCCAACTGGTGCACTGAGTTGAAGTCTATTCTTACTTATATATGTCACTAAAATAGGAGGCTAAACTAAAAGATATGCATTTTAACTATTTGTAGACAGCTTTTGAGATTAATATCTTTTGCAGGAGTCCTTGCAAAGAGCATAACTTTATCTTAACTATGAAATAATACTAAAATGTTTCAGTAACCAGAATTCTCTTCTTTCGTTAAAGCTATTTCTAATTTAATAATACTTTCAGACTAAAATACACAAAGCTTTGTGTAAAACTTTAAAAGCTCTCTGTTTGTTATGCTTCCTTCCAAAAAAGATACATATACACATAGAATAACCTCAAAAATAAAAGCAAGAAAATGATGGAAAGAGCCCCCAGATATAACACATCAGTAGGTAAATGAAACACACCTACTCTGTAGTAGGTGGTATAACAGAAAATAATTACTATAGCTGATTTCCAGTTCAAATTACCAGTTATTTTCATGGTGCAACTGGTGAAAATTATTTCACAAGTGCAACTTGCACTGGTACTGTATTTATAGATTATTAATTCAAGGACTAAAAGGGAGTTGTGGGGTTTTTTAAAGCGAAAGTTATCTCCATGTTCAGATTTGCTTTCCTGAAGCTGACTGCTATCCAGACTTCTCTAATAACATTTCTCCCCTTTTACACTGGGATGCTTTTTGCAAGGTGGATGAATGCACACTGCCAAAATTCTTTGGGAGGTTTAAGTTATCTGTGCATATGGAATTCATGTTACCCTGATCTAAATATATTGTTTCCGTTGATTTTAGAGAATTTTAAAAAATCCCTAAACAAAAGTGAAGACTTTTGGCAGAAGTATATAAAGATCTATTAGGATAATTATTAAAATTTGGAAACCTCTAAATCAAGCTTCTAAAGAAATTTTTCTGTTTAGCAGTGCATGCTAATTAGGACCCCATAACAACATAAACTGATCATAAACTAACTTTAATTTAGCTACAATTCACTTTTCTAAAGATTTTTTCTGTGTCATTTTGTTTTGAAAATGCAAGCTATTCTTGGTGAATTATATTTCTTTTATTTTTCTTTTGAATGGTAGTTGGTTGGTTTGTTTCAGTGACATTTTAGGAAGTACCTGATACTGAATTCTTGTAAGATAACATATATATTCAGCAAATTGATTGGAAGGCTATTGTGAAAGCTATTAGTGAAGGCTATTAGTGAAAATACTCACATGAATATTGTTTCCAGTGTTTATGATATGCTAGTCATGAGTGAAAAATGCTATTTATTGCATATGTCTCAATCTTTAAAATATATTTACTTTTAAAGAAAATAGCAGTTTAGCTGGGTTGCATTGTTAGATATTATTTTTTTTTTTATTATTTGTCTGAACATCAGCAGCTACTTTTTTACTGTGAGGGTAACTGAGCACTGGCAAAGGATGTCCAGAGAGGCTGTAGAGTCTCCCTCCTTGGGGATACTAAAAATATGTCTGGACATGGTCCTAGACAACCATTTGTAGGCATCCTTCCTTAAGCACAGGGGTTGAACCAGATGACTTCCATTCCAGCCTCCACCAATGTATGATCCTGTGATCTTCATTTAAGAGTAATTCATTTTTTCCTTACGTGCATTTAAAATAACAGTATAACCCTTTCAATTTCATTCCATAGAAGTATCAAAAACGAGGGAAGAAAACCCAGGCAGTTATATTACAAGTTTATGTAACAATGGTCAGTCACTTGAAAAGTTAGGTGATGAATAATTAGAGGCTTAACATTTTTGTTGTTGCTACAGTTCTGCTTAAAGAAGATGGACCAAATGAAATAGAATTAGATATTTTAAAGGCTACTGAAATAGTTTTTAGTTTATATTTTTCATTAATTATTAATGAAATAGAACTCATTGAGTGGAATGGTGTGAGGCTACAATACAATGTTCAAACAATGGCAGAACTAGAATCTGTTTCCATTAGAAGCTATCAAAACTAAGAAGTGTGACAGTAAGGTAATAAGCTTCATAAGGGTACAAGAAATTCAGATCTGATATGTTCAGCATAAACTGTATATTAATTTGAGAGCAGAATTCATTAAAGAGTATGTATCTGAAAGACAAATCTTTTATGACAGTACAGAAATCAAGCAATCTGAGTTTATTAATTTACAAAGCAGGTGTTCTCAATAGAAGAGCTTGATAAAGAAAACTGAAAATTGGAGCTGGGACAGAGCAATCACAACAATTACACTATTAGATCACTCTCTTGGCATCTTCATTGTCTTTTGGAGTATGGATTTTCTGTGCTTTTAAATGTTAGTAAACTGCATTCTGAGCTTGGTATATTTAAATATTACCACAGTATGTTATGAGTTAACTTTAAAAAAGGGAGTTAAAGACTTAGCAAAACTTTTGCATGATTATGGTGTTCTGGACTGAAACATCTTTTCTTTTTTTGAAATGACTTTTAGTTAAAACCAAAATGGAACTCATTCGATACAGAGGTTTTTTTCTGTGAAAAATTTTCTCATGGAGAATTTAAGTTAAATCCTTAGCTGAACAATTTTTTCTTATGGTTGTTTACGGTTTATCATTTGAAGTGTATATTCTGGAAATCAGCAAAATTAGAACAAAATTTAATAACTCAGAGTTTCTGGTAGTGAAAACTTTTTTGTTTGAAATGTAAAATATGTAATCTATATTGCCAGAATATGGGTACAACACTTACAGTTTTATTATTAGCAGTGTAGATCTCATGTCCAGAAATACAACCATCTTGGTGCAAGAATTCAGGAAAGGTAATTGTTACAAATATACTGAAATTCAAGGCCAGAGAAATAACGAACTCCTAGATGGTTATCTTCGATGCCAATGGGAAACAATATTCAATTCCAAAAAGAAATGATTAGCAACTTGCCAAGGTGATAGCTGTATCATCCCTTTGGGGGGGCAGACTTCAAGGAGAGTAGCAGCTGTCTAAACAAAAGCAAAAAGATATTTGATTTGCTTGTTCCAAGAATCAGCAAGAAAACTGTTGAAGAAACATATGTGCACTTTCCCATGACTTAAAAATTTATATACAGCTACAAGCAAGACACAAGACTTTCAGATGATGGATCTTTTTCTCTCATGCCAAAGAAGGCATTGTGAAAGGAATTATTTTGAAGAACAAAAGTGTAAGTCAGATCACACGGGAATTACTGACGTATCTCCAATAGGAGGTAGAATAATCTTCTCTTCTGTCAAAGGGATTTAATTGTTTGCCCTGACCTCCATCTGTTCTGTTAATTGACTGCATTAGTTTGTGGTATATATTTTTGGTTGGTATTATGTTTTATTAGTGAGATATCTTAAGATGATATAATAGTAGCACACAGGAAGCTGTAACTCCTGCCATGTGACAAGGTACATTTTTTCTCAATCCTGACCTTAATCAGTTGACTGAGGGCAGGAAAAAATAGATCAATCCTCCCTATTCAACCTGTCAACTGCATATTGTCTTATTTTTTTTATGCAATATTATCCCATATGGGTATGATTAAAGGTAAAAAGGAAAAAAAATAAAGATAGAAAACCAGAAATACTTTACAAAATAAATGAAATAAATTCCCTTTACAAAATAAAAATCAATTTTACATTGATTGAATCAATATACATATAACTTTTTCTGTATATCTTACATATATATATATAAATATGTGAAGAGACAAAGGGAGGCTAAAAAAAAAATGACCAGGGAGAAGAAAAGAGTCATAAGAAGGAATTATGATTTGGAGAAAAGAACAAGCTAGTGGTGTCCACTCTAGAAGAAAGATCTGAGAATTAGAAAGGGACTGAAAAGGCTATGTACAAAAGAGGAAAAAAGGACATGTTTTCAAGCAGGGGAGAACAGGAATAATGAAAAAATGTGTTAAATAATATGATAATGATAATATTTCATGTGTCTTATTAGAAAGTCATTCATAAATGGTACTCATTGGATCCAAAAAGTCCAAAAATGGGAAACACATTTTTTATAAATAAATAAACCCAATATTTCTAACATAATACTCTTTTTCCACAGACCTCTCAGTTCTATGTTAGCAAAGGCTAGTATTAGGTGAAAATGGGGAAAATGGATAAATTTGTTCACTGAGATATAATTTTACATTAAAGAAGATATCATGTAGTGGTTTTTGAAATAAGACAGAGATGGCTGTGGGAATAACAATAATAATAATAATAATAATAACAACAGTAATAAAAAAGGGAAGGATAAAACTAATTGAATGATAGGCAAGAAAATACCTGAAGTTTAGACTAAACTCTGAATACTGAATTTCTTCCCAATGGATGCTACATCATCTTTGATAAACTATCGGCAGAACTAATGAAAGAACAGACAAAAACTGTTAAGAAACTTATAGTAGAATAAGTTCTTTGTGATTTTAGTCAAGAGGACTTGGTTCATGTATGAAAAAATTGGAAAGTTACAAGTTTCTTATCTTTGTGGCTGTAGAGATAATTCTGTATATATTGGTAAGAGCTGAAAGAAGGAACCATCTCGCTACAGCTCAGTTCAGAGGGTTAGCTGTCTAATCTAGGCTGATGACATGGGCTCTTTAAACAGAATCTGCAGGATGTTTTCATAGTGGTTGACTTCAACTAATATTTAATGTGAAATACCTGTGTTACAGTAGGAAGAGTTGCTGCCTGAAGTGTATGTGTCTGACTTTTTCATAAACAATTTGTGAGATGAACATGAGCTTTAGTGATGTTTCCAAGATAGAGAAAGAACCTTTTCATGGTGCTAGGCAAAGATGAAGACTTACCAATAATGGGAGTGGAAGGATGAGCAGGATGAGAAATAACACTTTCTGTCTTTGTTATTGTCTTTCCTTTTCTACTCAGATGCAGCTCTACACACTACAAAGCAGATACAATAGATTATGTTAGATTTCTGAAAACCCTTTGATGCAAGAAAGTATAATTAACTTAATGTGAGATAGCTTTGAAGTTCTGCATGTAGTAGAATGATAGGGGCTGTCATGTAGATGATTTTAAGAAATTCTTTTTTTTTTACCTAAGAGAAAGGCATTCACTTATTATTATGAGATTTCTCCTGGAATTCTTAGAAGACCATGACAGATGATTTGATTTTTATCATTTGGGAGGGTGGGATTGGAAATGGAGGACATTTTTAACTGAATAGCAAATTACCTGCAAAATATTTGATTTCTTTTCCAAGCCTAGCTTTTCTGCTTTTCCTCATGCATGTTGTGGCAACAAATAGATAAAATTGAAAAAATAGCGATTAAAAAAAACCAAAATGGCACTAAACTCAAGTAACTGCCATCAAGACAGATTTTTCAAGCTTACATATATATGAAATTCTTCTTAGTATATCCTCTTGCTAGCTTGTGTAACAGTTTTCCAATTTGCATTTCCAAAGTATTGGAATTTCAGAAGTCTGTTTCTTAGGTTTCTACATGTTGTTAATATTTACCCAGCTTTTATTGTTGTTTTGCAAATAAATCTCACTTTTGCTGTTGTTATTGTTGTGTACATCTTCTCATATTACAGGTTTGTCACTATCTGATGTGAGATGACAGTCATATTTCATTAATTTTCTAGAGGAACATACCCTCTATTTTTCCCCTCACTTTCCATATTTAAGCAAAAAATGTACATTACATAAAAGTAGCCAAAGTCAGACTTGGATTTGAGGCATCCATCAGTGAGGAGGAAAGATATATTTGATTCTTCCCATGCTGTTATGTTGCTTAGTAAATAAAATGGTCCAGGTCCTGTTCTCTGTCCCTGAGCATACAAAGCATAGCAGAGTTTGCATCTCTATAGTGCAAGTCTTTCGTACTAAAAAAACCCAAAACAACTGTCTGTTGAGGAATATCTCTGTTCTGTAGTATTACATGTTTATGCATGTGCGTTGGCTGGAAGGTATGAATGCCATGGTGGGACAGTGCCAGCATCCAAGCTCTAGCCTCATTTAATTCACTGCTTAGACCTAAATTCCAGTGCTTACTGCACTGACCTGAAAACAGCATAATGAGACTTCTGTATGGTAATATTATGCTTAGCTTTTAGGGGTCCACATTATATGATATAATTCACAGGTCCCGGTGCTTATGTCAACTAGAAAGTTACAAATTTCACTCTTCATTATAAATTCAGCATATACAGGACAGTAAGCAAAGTATATGCCACAGGCTCTCTCCTAGGCAGGCTTTTAAGCTGTGTTTGCTGGGGAGAGGGGAAGGCAGTAGGCAGTATAGGAATGGTTGCCTCATTACTGTTGCTTAAGATCATAGAATCAATTAAGTTGGAAAAGACCTCTAAGGTCATCAAGTCCAACCACTAATCCAGCATTGTCAAGTCCACCACTATACCATGTGCCTAAGTGCCACATCCAGGTGTCTTTTAAATACCTCCAGGGATGGTGATTCCACCACTTCCCTGGGCTGTGTGTTCCAGTAAATTCCACCACTTCCCTGGGCTGCATGTTCCACAACCCTTCTGGTGAAGAAATTTTTTCTAATTCTTGGTGCAACTTGAGACCATTTCCACTCATCCTATCACTTCTTATTTGGAAGAAGAGACTGACCCCCACCTTTTTAGAACCTTCTTTCAAGTAGTTGTAGAGGGCAATAGGTACCCTCTTAAGCTTCCTTTTCTCCAGGCAAAATGATCTGAGGTCCCTCAGCTACTCTTCATAAGACTTGTGCTCCAGCCCCTTCCTCAGCTTTTTTGCTCTAACAGCACTGATCTAGTGGGTGATTCTGGTGATCCCATTCTTCATAACATTTTGTGGAGACTTATCTTGCTGAGACATGCTCTCTCACTTTTTAAATATAAGGGGCTCAAGTCAGTGCTTAGTAGGTGAAAGCCCACTAAGTTAGGAGGAAGGGAACAGGAACAAAAGCTAGAGGACATTCTTTCTCTCATGCTGGTGAAGTTGTCTGCTTTCTAGCAAAGAAATAAAACCTAAGGGGAAGATCAAATTGGTAAATTTGATGATGTCTTTACTGATAGCACAGTAAAGATAATCTCCAGTCACAATTTTTATTTTATGAAATGATTCTCCTACAAACTGCATAAGGCTTGCTTGAAAGTGAAAACACATGTCCAGTGGAGTTTGTACTTTATAGGAATGCAATGTTAGAGTTTTCTCATAGTCCAAGGGTGAGAATGTCAGAGCAAAGTCTTTTGGTTTAGGATTGACAACACTTCACATAGTCCATTTAGCCATCACAGGCTTACTTAAAAGCTAATGTTTGTAACTTGAAAGACTGAAGATGTGGGTTTAGACTTCTTCAAGTTAATGAGGGCAGTCACTCAACTCTCCCATTTCCAGAATGAGTGCATAATTGTGACATTATCATATGAATGAAGGCAGTATCACCACCTGGTAACTGAGTCAGGTAATCCTATGAAAATGTCATGCCTCTGTCTCCTGTGTAATTCAGTTCTAGGAATTTGAGTAACAGAGCAGCAACTTTTTGTGGCCATATAGTAGATTGATGGGGATGTGTGCATGTGTGTGTTGGTGTGTTCACATGCCCATCTGGTTTAAATTTTTCGTGCTTTTCCCACCCTAGTTTTGGTTATTGTAACATTTTTAATGTCTTCTCTTCTGAGACTGGAATGCCAACAGGAAGATATCAAATTCTAATTATTAAATAGCTTCAAGAGATCAAATAGCCTATCAATCAGTCGTTTAGACAGTTTCTCAGTTGGTTCAGACAAGAGTTTTAGTTTCTTCCATCCTTGACAAGGGAGTGCACATAATTTGATGCTGAAGACACAGATGACCGAGACCTGTAAGTTTCTTTGTATAATATTTAGATAAAACCTATAGATTCCCTTAAGAATTTTCCTTTTCAGTCATTTGACATGGAGAAGAGTTAGACTCATTCCATGTTAGAAACACTTTTTTTTAAGGTGTTCCAGTGGTATTAGATAATGAATTCAGATTTTTTTTGAGGATTTATTCACATTATAAAGGCCTATTCTGTAAACCTAATAAAATGTATAAAATAGAGATTTTTGTACGCATATTTCAATTTTTTTTCATATTCATAAATCAGTAGTTTCCTCCAGGCATAAGAAGTTTTACTCTACAGGAGCTTTTGCCTTACAGAAACTCAGGGCTGAACAGCCTGTTTCTTTTCGGAGTAACACAACTGAATTTAAGAAAACAGAGGTGCATAAAATAAACAAAGAGAGATCCACAGTGTGCTACATTTCTTTTACAAGGTCATGTCAGAAGTAAAAGCTGGAAAGAAAGCCAGCATTTGTGCTAGACTGTACTGATGTTACTTTTCGTACATTTCCCTAACATATTTACTAGAAGAGTAGTATTTTCTTAAGACTTTGCAGCCACAATTAGACATTCGAATAGCTACAGTGTTCATTCAGTCATAGGAAGCTTAAATTCAGATCACGATTTGATCTGAGTGGAACACACCTTTGGTGTGTAAACCTGAAATTAATAATTTCAGGTTTATGTTTGTAAGCAGTTCATGACATGTTTTTTTCTTTCCCAGTATTAACACCTCATATTTATTTACAATCTTTATCAATTTATCTCAAGAAGCAGAAGGTATCATAAAAACTGTCTAACCACCAAAATTCTTCTGTAGTTCTTGTGTGCAATAGCAGTTGAAATTATAGTTCAAAAGTCAGTGAGATAAGTACAATGGTCTTAACTGAGCATTTCCAGTTAGTCTTCGGTCCTCCTGGCCATAAAGGTTTTTTTTTTATAATTTTAAATACAGGAGTAAATAAGGGAAATCATGGTTGTGATTGTTCAACAACCACCTTTTATAGTTAGATCCAAACAGCTGATTTTTTACAGAATGCTGAAGTGTATTTCTTGTTTTTTTGTGGAAAAGGAGTGATGATCATGCTTTTTCTTTCCCTCCACTCGGTTTTAAAATTGTTTTCATTATTGAGAGAATTGCAGTTTTCAAAAACAATGCAGGCACCACACAGCCTTTTCTTATAATCCCATCATTCTTTTTGATAGTGTGAGACTTAGAAATTCAAAGCGTGGTAGCTGCAGGCAAGAAGCAATGATATGAAAGAAATGTGTGTCCATTTTCTGAAAAGTAAATGGTGATTGTAATTTCTAACCTGAGGGATCTACTGACACTGTCCAAGCCTATCTGAGAGACTCAGAGAAATTCACAGAAGGGTAAATGCATCATGTTATTTGAAAACAAAACCCCAAACGTCTTAATTTAATGTTTGTATATAATTTGTATTGCTTCTCAGGCTTTATTTCCGTATTAAAAAAATAATATAAATTATCCACGTTTTTCTTCTTAGTTACTTCTAACTATACAACTAAGATACTTCAGGGTCCATAGTAATGTTTGTATGGTTGGCATTTATTTTCACTTTAAGGAAGGATACATCATAGTTCTTAAATGTGTATCGCTTTTCAGTTTAAACTTTAAATCTTCAAGTGATTTTTAACTGTGAATTAATAAGAAATACTTCCAACCTAAATAATTCTGTGATTCTGTGATACATAGTTCAGATACTCATACTCGTCCCTAGTAAAGTTTATAATGCTAAGTTAATGTCACAACCCACCAGTAAGGGGGCGTGATGTTTACTGTAAATTCTCAGGCTGAACAAAGACACAAGACCAGGTCTCAGGGAACTCTTATGCTTTATGGTATAGTTGTCTTCTTAACTCTACTGACAAGCACAACATTTAGACTCAAAGGTATTGGCTAATACGCTTTTAAATTTATGCGATACACTTGAGTAAGTTCCCAACTCCCCAGACAAACTCCTCAAGATACTGGCTCACAATGCACAACACACAACCAAAGATGCTGGCTAAAAAGCCACAACACTGCTACACAAAGGTACTGGCTTACAAACCACAACACACCTCCACAATCTCCCCACTCCCACAGTAAATTTCAGTAAGGAGTATGGGCTAGATTCTGACAGCCGTTCTTTTGCCCAGGCAAAGCAAGGGAAGAAAACAAAGTGTATCACCAGTCCTTAGATGCCGTGTTTGTCCTGCCGTGGGGATGATCCGGAGCTGGAGCAAACCAAAAAAACAGAGAAAGAGAGGAGAGAGGAGAAAGGGGGGGGGGGGGGCAATCTGGTCCCTTTTATAGTTAACCTTGTGCATGCTTTTCATGTAAATTAGAGTATTTGCATGTTTTCTTGAGGTGTGAACATCCAGGCTTTTTCCAGAAAGTAAGCTGAGCATGCGGATTGAGCACTAATCTCAAGAGAAGGAAGTTGGCTCAGAACAGCGCTGCCCCACCTCCATGGGACCTTTGTCTCCAATCACATTTCCTGCAGCAGTACTCAGAATGTTTGAGACAAAACATGCTTAGATCTGGTCCTTCTCTACTGTTAGAATTATTATAAGTTTGGATTTTTTTTGTTTTGGGTTTTTGTGTGTGTCTGTGTGGTTTTTAAATAATAATTTAATAATACATAATTTATTCCTATTGGGAAAGTGCTTACAAAAATACAACAAAATACACCTTCTATTTAGAAAAATAATTTCTTGTAAGACTCTGCTGCATGTTAATTTGAAGCCAGACATTGCTACAGTTACAGTTCTGAGATTCAAAAATAGCTATGATTGGCCAACTTCAGTAAATAACCTTCCCATCAACCTTGTAAGTAATCCAGTCCAGAAACTGCAGATTAGTTCATGATTCATGTTCCTCTGTGTTATTTACTATGACTTTGTCTGACTTTAGTGAATGACTTTATGTAGGATGAGGAAGATTGAACTTTAGCTCATTTCAGTGTATCAAGAAAGAAGTCCTAGAAGCTCAGAAAAAAATACCTAAAGAAATAATTATTGTGGGGTTTTTGTTTGTTTGTTTGGTTTTTTTAATTTGCAGGATGGTAGACAAAACCAGTATGCATTTACCAATATTTGAAAGAACAGTTTTTTTGTTATTGAACAAACATTTGAAATCAGACACTATTAAGAGGGTGCAGGGCTGGTTAGGAGGTAGAGGCACATTTAAAGATGTCTTGGGAAGAGCTTTTACAGAAAACAACTGTGTGATTAGGTTTCTGCTAATATTCCAAATTAGTTATATGTATTGCTAAAATTAATACTGTAAGCCTGTTCAAATAATTCTATGCCTTGGGTAGTTCATATTTACAGTATCAGACAACTACATTAGTTTATTATAGAGCTTTATATATGTTTAAAATATCATAATCTTTTTAATTACTTTTGTTTGAAAACAAACACACAAACACACACACACACAAACCAAACCAGCAATGAAAAAACAAAAAAAACAAGCAATCATATATTCACTTTACTTAATAACTTTCAAAATTATATATTTCTAGTGGACAAAGAGAACAGAAAGAAGAAAAGATACAGTTCATATTCTTGGCAAATGAAATATTTTTAAATGCATTAACTACTGTACCAAATATCAGTATGAGGAGAATCTGAAGTTTTACTGATTACATTATTTTTGTTCTGGTGACTAGGTGGCTATTCTTATGTTTCAGCTAGTAAAGCTGACTGTATGCTTTCAGAGTGTATGTCTAAATAAGTGGAGGTGGGTCTTTAACCCTCACTCTGTATTGATGTCAAACCTATGTACATGCCAAAAACCTTCCCCCAGGGAATTTGAGCAGAAGGAAGGACTAGAGACTGAAGGTGGTCGGTGACTGAAAGCTGAGGTGCACTATTGTGCCTTAGTAGTTTTAGATAAAGTGTAAGAAGCCCTAGGATATCTGTGCAGTCCTCAGTCTCCTTAGCTCGTAAAATTTATATTTCTGTTTGGTTTTCTTGTGACTTGTCCATGATCTGGACAAGCAGGTAAAAAAACCTTAAAAACCACTTTAGTTTGCTGTTCTACACTGGAGCAAAGAGGACTTTTAAGCCATATCTTCTCTTTCCCCAGCAGGTATAGAATTATTATAAAGCTACTGACATAATAATCTCCTCAGGCTGAAAAAGCAATAACTGCAGATCCTGGAAACCATCAGTTTAGCCCTGAAGGCCTGATTCATAGACTATTTAAACATCTCTGAGAGTGGCTTGGGGCACAGATTTATAATCAAGTACAAGTGGTGTTTCTAGTAAATGCACATCGATGTTAACTGCAATCTGCTTTTACTTCAAAGACCATAAATATCTCACTAGTCTCAAATTACACAATGACAATAAAGAAATCATGTATGAATGTATGTGATTTCAGATCTTCTTTGCCTCCTCTCTGTGTGTTGTGCTGTCAGAAGTTGCAATTTTAAACTGAATCTTTTGATTTGGATTGATTGTTTTTGGTTGTTTGAGTGAGTGATACTTCCAACTAGGAATTCTTGCAAACAAGTTTGTATATATTTTTCTAACATTTAAAGCAGTAAAAAAAGAGAAAAAGTGATAATAAATAAAGACATTAAAAGTACAGTTCTTCCTGTAGATTTAGTATATAAAAGTATATTCAATAACTGACTGTATACATGTAGATGAATACTGGTTTTGATATAATATCTAAAAAGCTTTCTAAAATTTTCTATATAAGGTTAATTTTTATTTGCAACCTGTGACTCTTTGTTTACATCTTCCAACCTTTTTAATGTCATAGTTCACAAATGAATAGGTAGCATGCCTTCTTCCTTACCTCTTGATATTCTTACAGAAAATTATTCTGTGTGTTTTTGTGTATGAATGTGTATGCATTTTGTGTGTGAAACTAACCTTATAAAAATGATATTGTTTCTAGTAATGTTCATAAACTGAAAAGTGGGATACTTTCTGCCTAACTGGGCAGAAATCCCATCCTAAATGGGATAATTTTGCTTTACTTGTAGCAGTCTTCCTTCTTTACCTCAGTCTTTGATAACAAAACCAGTTGTCCTCAGGATATACAGCTTCCAGAGCTCAAAGTTAGGGCACCTGAGTGAAACCCCCATAATCCAGGAGCAAATGGTTAGTGACCTTCTATAGCCAGTTAGACACCCACAAGTCTATGGGCTCAGATGGGATGCACCTGAGGAAGCTAGTGAAAGAGCTTGCCAAACCCCTTTCAGTTGTTTACCAGCAGTCCTGGTTAACCTGAGAAGGCCCAGTTGACTGGAAATTAGCAAATTTAATGCCCATTTACTAGAAGGGTCTGAAGGATGACCCATGGAAGTACAGGCCGGTCAACCTGACCTTGGTTCTGGGGAAAGTTATGGAGCATATCGTCCTGACTGCCATCACATGCCATGTGCAGAACAACTGGGAAATCAGGCCCACCCAACATGGGTTTAGAAAGGCAGATCCTGCTTGACCAACCTGTTCCCCTTCTATCACAAAGTAACCCACTTAGTGGATGAGGGAAAGGCTGTGTATCTTGTCTATATAGACTTCAGTAAACTGTCAAACACTCTTTCCCACAGCATTCTCCTGGGGTAACTGGCTGTTCATGGCTTGGATGGGTGCAGTCTTTGCTGGGTTAAAAAAGACTGGATGGCTGGTCCCAGCAAGTAGTGGTGAATGGAACTAAATCCAGTTCACAGCCAGTCACTGGTGGTGTCTCTTAGGGCTCGGTATTGGGACCACTCCTGTTTAGTATCTTTATCTATGATTTGGACAAGGGAAATGAGTGTATCCTCAGTAAATTCTCAGATGATCCTAAGTTGAGTGGGAGTGTTAAACTCCTGGAGGGTAGGAAGGCTCTGAGAGGGATCTGGAGAGGCTGGATTGGCTGAGGACAGTTGTATGAGGATCGATAAGGCCAAGTGGGTCCTGCATCTGAATCACAACAGCCTTGGGGAAGAGTGGCTTGAGAGCTGCTGAGCAGAAAGGGACTTGGGGGTGCTGGTTGACAGCCAGCTGGACATGAACCAGCAGTGTGCCCAGGTGGCCAAGGACAGTGGCATCCTGGCTATATCAGAAATAGTGGGGTCAGCAAGACAAGCAAAGTGATTGTCTCTGTACTTGGCACTGGTGAGGCTGCACCTTGAATCCTGTGTTCAATTTTGGGCTCCTGACTTCAAAAAGGACACTGACATCCTGGACTGTGTCCACAGCAAGGCAGTGAAGCTGGTGAAGAGTCTAGAAAACATGTCCTATGAGGAGCAGCTGATAGAGCTGGGGTTGTTTAATCTGGAGAAGAGGAGGCTGAGAGGAGACCTCATTGCTCTGTACAACTAACCAAAAGGAGGTTGTTTTGACATGGGAGTCAGTCTCTGCTGTCATGTCCCAAGTGAAAGGATGAGAGAAAATGACCTTAAGTTGCACCAGGAGAGGTTCAGACTAAGTTAAAAAAAAATAAAATCACTAGGAGAGTGGTTAGGCACTGGAATAAGGTTAGGCATTGCGCAGGGAGGTCTTTGGAAGTGTTCAAGAGGTGGCTATGGGGATATGTTTTAGGGGTGATTATGGTGATGCTAGGCTGTTGGTTGGATCTTGAAGGTCTCTTTCGACCTTGTGTGATTCTGTGTAATACTGTCTTTGCAAAACAATTTTGTTTGTGAGACTTCTGTTTAAAGACTTATTGTATACAGTGGTCATACATAATTTATTACTTATGTAAACTTTTTATATGAGACCTATTTACTAAGAAGTTATTAAAAATTATCATCATTTAACTGGTGAAACTCAATAACTTTTAATAACCAAAACATTTTACAAAAGTGAGTTTATTCTGACTTATCATCTTAAAATTGCTTTTTTATGATATTTATCTTGTCTGTGTTAATGCACTTATCATTATGTGCTATTTATGTCTTTACACTGGTTGGCAAAGGCTGCGGGCCTGTTACAGTTCAGACAGTGGAGAAATCTGATTATTTTCTGCGTGTTAGCCAGTGATTTATTTCCGTATGGATTCAAGATCCTTAAAATCTAATATCTATGTGTGCAAGAATCAGAAATGCACACTTTATGTATATATGCTTCTGTTAAGGTACAGGGGGAAAATAAAATACACCACATGAGTGGATTTAATACTCACAAAACTAACTTTTGTTGTTCTTACTTCCTAGATAAAGGAATAAGAAATTCAGTTCCAGGTCAATAATAAATGTTTCCCTTTTCCTGTCCTTTCACCCTATTCAAAATGATGACATATAACCAGATATCCAAAGCCCTGCTGTAATTAGTGAGGATACATACTATTTAGTAAGTCATATTTTTGACTGTTGTGTATTATCCCTACTACATCAACTGAGGATTTCCACTTTCCTTCATGTTGTCATTTTTTGCTCTCTCCATGCTGATAATGTGTTCATTTTTGTTTATTTGTTATTCTCATTTTCTTTTCTTGTTTTGCTTCTTTTTTTTTTCATTTAGTGTTTGCCCAGACATTTTTTTTCTCTGTCCGTCTTTTATCATCTGAATCACTGTTTTTCCTTCCACCTTGTCAATTTTCTTAGCACTTTATTCCACACTTCTTAAAATGTCATTACAAATTTCAGCAGTGTGGGCATCAAGGGAGTAAGATCTGTTGCTTCTCCCTGAGCACAGGTTAAATCCTCAGTTGGAAAATCTGATTTGTGCTGCATGGTCAGAAAGTATGCCAAAGTCAGAAAGGGAGACAGCAAGAGGGAGCAAATAGTTCAAATCAATCACCTGCTGCTGACTTCAATTGTTAACGACAGTAGCAGAAATCAGAAGGGAAGGTGGTTCTTGATGAGGAATTTCAGGTGACCGATAGCTGGCTGACCACTCTGAGTGTCAGGGAGCAGCTGAAGCAGGGCTGCCCCCTGAGGGAGGATGGACCCAGCAGCTGTGGGAACTGCAGTGCTAGCAAGGCAATATTCTAAACTCTTAAAGCACCACATTGAGGGTGGGTTGAGAACACGGACAGGACCCTGCCATGACCCAATGTCATAAGGTGAGGAGTCAGGTCCAGGGTCGACCTGGGGACCCAGTGAGGGCAAGATCCAGGCTGGGCATGGGGATGGGCACAGGGCTTCCTGCAACATAGCTCAGACAGGGGCTGATGGCCCTGGTGGTGTCCTTGGGGACACAACACTTAGATCTGGTAATGACTTCTTCAGAAATGGCACTCAAATTGCAAGTCCTAGTGAAAATGTCAGTAGAAATTTTGGTCCACCACAAATAATATGTGTGTGATATTTTTCTGGCCTCTGGTGTTCAGGTGTTCAAAAATTTTATGGTAAGAGTGCTAAAATGAAGTCATTGAAGAATTCCAGGAGTTTTGAGAGAATGAAATATCTTTCAAAATACTTCCCTTGTCAGAGTCCTGACTGTAAACAGGACCAGGTAGTTCAGTTATGTGAGTTTGATGTATAAGGGTGTGTTCATCCTACCAAATATAAGGGATCAGTATTGGTTTCCCATAATACAGATTTTTTTACGTGTGCAGTTATTGTCTGTGGTTTTGAGTTGAATAGTGGGTGAAAAGGAACTTCCTTCTTTCTTTGGGCAGGTATAAGAATGTTGATGTGTGTTTATTTGTACTACTTGTAGTGGTTAGCATATACATGTAAGTGACTTGTATTTCATTAAAAATTAACAGAATTATTGTAGGAATTGCCTTCTGTCTAAAAATAAAAGTGGAAGAATGCAAGAAGCTAATGTTATGTAATTGTAATGCTATGTAGGTCAAAATCTGACTTTCAAGAGATTGTATCACACTTTTTTTCTTTTCATTTTTCATTGTTCTGTTTGTCAGACATAGAACAAAGAAAACAGATACAAAACCAAATAAATTTGTATCTGATTTTGACTAACTGTTCACATAATTGATTTGAACTACTGTAATGCTATTCCATTAATTGGAATTTCTGCATTAAATGAACGTAAATTATGATGTCATACAGAAAAGAAGTCATGTGAAAAATACTCTATAGAAGTCATATCCTAACAAAGAGAGATTATCCAATACAGGAGAAAAAAACAATGAATGGTTCCTGTGGGAATGCAAATATGCTCAAAAAGGAGATTCCATTTATTTAGGGCAGAAAATACCCTTAAGCTAACACTTAAATGTGATACCCTTCCCGAAAGCAACAATGTTTGGCCTGTGGTTTGGTTTGGGAGCATATATAAAAGCACAAATGTTTGATTTGTGGTATAACCTCTCACAAGCTTATGGCTTCTGTTTCAGCTCTCTTACCTTACCTGTCTTTGGAAACACATAACCATGATGTCTAAAATTCATAAAACTTTTGTGGGCCTTGATGTGGAAGGAATGTGTGAATATATTTTTTTAAAATTTTATTTTAAATTTATGCCTATATAAATTTCTCTCTTGATGTAAATTGCTTATTTTCTTTTGGCCACAGGCTGACTGAGTGGGCTGGACTTCACCAGAAGGACCAATTTCACTGAGCAAGTGGAATAACTGCAGATCTCTCGCCACGCTACTTGCTGGGAAGTGCTATGCGTTGCCAGGATTAAGTCAACGCTAGAGTCTGGGATGGGCCTTAGGGGCAAACACTCCCTTGTTTCTTCTGATGTTGGGATTTGTTTACAGCCAGTCAGCTGAGGCACCTACACACATCAGCTTTTGGTTTTTTGTTGCCTGAACAAGGTTACATTTTCCCTTGCTTCATCTCCTTTTGACGACTTTTTTTATTAGTTTGCATTTTCCTTGACTGATTAATTTTCTGCTGGCTGTGGAAAAAAAAGAGCCCTGCTGATGTTGATTTAAATAATGTCAAAACCAATGGGACTCCTATGGCTGCCTTTGATCTTCACCCCAATGTGTGTCATGTTGAATTCTAACTTCCTCCTGTGGATAACTGCACTGGCTATAAGATTTACTCTCATTGAAGGCCAAGCACAATACCCAGTTGTTACTACGAATTATGGCAAAATACGTGGTTTAAGAACACCTTTGCCTAATGAGATCCTTGGTCCAGTGGAGCAGTACCTGGGTGTTCCTTATGCCTCTCCTCCAACTGGAGAAAGGCGATTTCAGCCCCCGGAGCCACCGTCGTCTTGGACAGGTGTCCGCAACGCCACACAGTTTGCTGCTGTCTGCCCGCAGTACCTGGATGAGAGGTCACTGCTCAATGATATGCTGCCAGTCTGGTTTACAGCCAATCTGGATACTGTGGTGACATATGTTCAAGATCAAAATGAAGACTGTCTGTATTTGAATATCTATGTGCCCACAGAGGATGGTAAGTACCCTGAGGACCACACTGCAGCACGCTTATGAGTTCTATACATAGGTCTTTAAAGCATCTTGCTGAGTTTTCTCCATGTTTTATCTGTAGAAATGGATAATGTTCCGAACATGCATTAAAAGTAATACTTTGCAGGTTGATTGTGCTTGCAAGAATCTCTCTCGTTTCAGTACAACACCAATCCACAGTTTCATTTGCGGGCAGGGGCCAGGGTGTGTAAGCCAGCCTTAAGTTTATATCTGAAATACAGCTGAGTATCATTCAGAAGAGAGAAAAGGGGAAATAAACGTTAACGTGAAGTAACATATTTATTTTTCCATGCATGAATGGTACAAATATAGTGTTACGTACTAATTTTTAAAGGAGAATTTCCCTAATTTTTTTTTCCTTTAGTTTTATTATAAAACCTCCGAACCTGCTATTAAGTCTACTTGATTTTAATGGATAATAGAAAGTTGTTATAGTAATTCAGTCAGCAGGGCTTTTTTTTAGGATTTTTTATCTATGAAACATTTTACTCCAACTTATTTTTTTTTCATTCACTAAATTTAAAATGAAGTAAACATGATTTTATTATACAGAGCTGAACAGGTAGCCTTAAACTTTTGTCTGTTTTATGCAATCCTTTCTCAAGAGGGCTGCTCTAATCCGCTTTCAGTAGACAAAAAGGATGAACACAATTGGTAACACAGAACTCTTTGAACATTTACATGATCTCAATCTTCAGAATTGTAGCTTTATGGCATGATGAATGTATCTTTGGTTGTTTTGAATAGTATTACTTCCTACAGGCAAGAAGACCTGTTTTCATCAGGCCCCAAATGAGTTAAGCCTATTCTATATCACAAGGAAATAAAAAATACTCCTGGCAGTTATATTTAATATTCTACTAAAAGCCAGTTCTTTCAGCTACTTAGAATGTAGTTACCGATGCATAACATGACAGATTTCTCCCAGATATGCAAATCCCTTCACTTTAGCTGAGTCTTTAATTTACATAACCAAAGCATTGTTATTTCTCAGTAACCATAGTCTAAATATGCAAATTTTGTATTTTGATTATTATAATCCTTCTGCCTTGATTGGCTTCTTTACTCAGAATTTCCAAGCTGTGTGCCAGCAATAAACATACCGCCTTCTTTTCCTGTTCTCATCAGCTGAAGCAAAAACTTGAAAGCTAAAAATAAAGGGGTAAGGTTTGGGAACACTTGGAGCTTTGCAAAAGTAAATACTACCAAGCTGCTTAAATGAAAAGTGAAAGAAAAGCTGTGTTTATGGGGGCTCTATGTGAACGTGTGTGTGTGTTCATGTGTGTGTTGTGCGCATGTGCGCGTAGATGAAGGAGCAGATCTTTTTGACCCAGTTCTTTCCCTCTTCCAGTCTCATTGCATTCCTTCTCACTCATTGGATAATAACACAGATAATTCTTTTCCAAATTTGTTTATATTCTGGATTTTATCCTTCAGCTTTTAATTAGTCACCAGGCTTAGCTTGCCCTAAGAAAGCATTCTGGGTTAAGATTTTATTTGTTCTCACTGAAGGAATATCATCTCTGCTAACTCAGTCTTATTTTAGAGTCCAGTTTTAATAAATGTGTATATTGCCCTCATCTAATAACAAGAAGTTTCATTAATTAGTTAAGGAACACAGGAGACTAGACAGGGAAAAATATATATGAATGTCTAGGAAAAGAATGTTTGACATTAGATGGAAAATAAAATTTCATGGTCTGAATGACTACCAACCTGTAACACTCTTGCTTCTATTTTTTTTAATCTCCTCTTCAAACTATAAATCCATGCATAAAAGAATATGTAGCTGAATAATGAGAGACAAGGTTTGATGTCAGTGATAAGCTGAAAGCAAGACTGCTCTTGACAAGCATTTTTAACAGGTTCCATTGCAGAACAAGAAATTTAAAAATTCATAAATGGAGTGAGTACACAATGTTTTAATTGTATGCTGTATATTATGTCACTAGTTAAATATAACTCAGTGTGACTTTTTTGGTGAGGTAAATAGGCAGTCATCTGCCCATAAAGATGCTTGAGGGGAACTGACCTACAAATCACGTCTCCTAAGTTAGCATGTCTCCAGATCATACTAAACATAAATAGCCTTAAATTGTAGTCCATACAATCTGATTAAACACGTTATGCTTAATTATATGAGTCTTAGTTGGCAAAAATAAGTTATGTTGTTATGGAGACAGACCATGAAATTAGGTTTTGAAGCAAGATCTCAGAGTGAGTGACTTTGAATTATATTCACATTTTTAATTCTTTCTCAAATACAGATTGATTTATAAGAGGTTTGAAACTGTTTTCTGTGTAGAAGAAAAGATGGTTGGAATCATCCAAACCTAATTAATTTTCTGATTGTGGAACTTAATCTGAATCATATTATGTACCTTTTTTTTTCTTTAACCTTGGTGAAAAGAACAGATAAACAACTGTAATGAATTAACTGTGGTCATATGCAGTGCTTGCTTCAAGTCAGTTCTGGTGAATAACTAATCAAAATGCAGCTCAGGTTTGGGGGTTTTTTTTGATTGTTTTTTTGTCGCTATATAGCATGACCTGATTCTTATCACTTGTGTGGTTTGGTCAAAGAGAACCAGATTTTGATCATGTACTTTCAATAAAGAAGTGAAGAAGAAATGCACACATGCCTTCATCTGATTTCAGAATTGCTTTACTGGAATCCTGCCACTATAAACTAATGGAAATAAAGAGTAGAATTCAATCTCTTTAGCTAGGTGATAAGTTTAGTTATTTATAATAAAATGGTTTGAAATGTTGCTGCTTTTTTCAGAAAAAGTACAGTGAAATTAAATGACTTCTTTAAAATAGTTCTAGCTTCTAGGTAAAGAAATTAAAAAGCCCTGTTACACAGTCTGCATATGTATTAATAATTTCCTTTCTTTTGACCCATAGGATTCTGCATTTCAAATGTCAAATATCAGCAGAATCCTGTCAGAATTTTCCGTGTTGAAGTGTTTTTACAAAACAAAAAATATCTTTGTTTTTAGGGGCTTTTATTTTTTCGTTTTTTCGGTAAAAATATTCTTTATGATAGAAGTCAATACACATACCTAACAGAATATTTCTGTAATTGTTCCCATATAGATTTTTATTCTTTTGCTGTTTTTCACTGGATAAATGTTTTTTGATGACACTTTCCATAGAGTAACCCTTGTATTTCAGACCATCTAAGGTACCTGTAGAATTTCAATGTTTGTTTTCCTTTGCCTTTGCAAGGGAAAGAATTGCAACCACTGTAATCAACTGAGATTTGTATAAGTATAAATAACAATGCAGTTATTTTGAAGATACATAGTACAAGCAATCAAAATAAAATCTAGGAAACTTCTTTCATTTTGTATGTCAAACATGTAGTAATAAGAAATTACTAAGAACTGAAGCAAAAAAAAATATTTATAGTGAAATTATCATTTTATCCAATTTTTTTCTAAACATTTGGCTTGATCTTCAGAATCATTTGTGTGGATATATATTGTCTTGTCTGCTTTTTCAGTTACTATAAACTGTAATTTTCCACAAGAATACTTGAATGTCAGTTTTGAGGAGGTCATCTAGGGAAATGATATTGAGGACAGTCTGTTTATTATAACTTCAGTCTGAATATGGGTTTATCTACAGTGGAAATGCTAGATTGAAGAGGACACAGACTGTTAATCGGCTGTGCTTAATCCCTGGCCTTTATCATTTGAATCTGTGGATTCTGAAGGAGATTGCTAACTCCTATCATAACTGGGGGGGGGGAAAAAAAAAAAAAAACAGAAAAAGGTCATAAAAGACCCTTAATTTGTATTTCTTTCGTGATAAACTTCAAAATCACATTAATAGCAAAATAAAATTAAAAAAACCACCACCACCAAACCAAAACAACAAGGAACAAAACCTAACATGAACAAATCTTTTTATGTTTATTTGTTTGTTTAAAACCTGCTCTGTTCAGATCAAAGCAGAAAATAAAAAAGGTGGCTTCTTGTTGTCTTTGCTTAATCAATAGTAAGCATATATACTTTACTTATTTTGACATATGAATAGAGGGTACGTTTCACACCAGTGTGAAGCTACTTATCCTCTGTCTATCTGTTAGGGATTAACTAATGAAGTATTTAACATCTTCAGAGGTTTGCTAACTAAAAATCCTCTGTGATCTCTTGTTTCATTAACATCAGAATAAGCACAGCTGAAGTTACAACAAAAGGTGGTAGAACATGACAGTTAGTAATGTTGAATGGGTAGGTCATAATTTTTTCATTAGATTAGGGAAACAGAGACTATTGTCCAGGATTAGTGATATATATTTAACTGTGGACTACCAGGAAGAAAAAGTCTTGTGCAAGAGCAGAGATCAACAGTGTTCCTTCTCTGGGAGATGATGTAAAGGAAATGTAGCTGCAACTTTAGACTCTGTGTCTATTTGACTATGAAATAACAAAATGAAAAATTTAAGCAAAGCTGATCAAGAACATCAGTCTTAAACTGTGTCACTTTTATATATTACGAAATATTAAATGTCTGCTTAATATATAAACAAGTGTTTGCAGCCACCTTCTTGTAATTACTGTTGAATTGCAATGTCTTTAACTTGGGAAAAGTATTTTTATCAAAATTATGCTAATAAAATGTAAATTATGAATATTTGATTTTTTTCCCTTTCTCTTGGGGTGGAAAAAAAGTTTGTGTAAAGATTAGTCTCATCATTGCAGCTGTTTAATCCCATACAAAAAAAAGTAAACTAATCAATGACTTCTTTATTAATATGAGAAATAAGGGTCCATACCTCAAAATAGTAATATAGAGAACAAGATAGGTACAATATTGTACAACATTATTTTTATTGAATTATTAGGAGTCGATGATAATAATAATAATAGTAACTTTTCATTTCCAAATAACCCCAAAGTTCTATACAATACATTCTTCTAAACTGTTTGTAGTTTTAAGTTTCAGTAGATGCATTTGTGACATTGATCAGATAATCTTAAAATTGTAATTGTTCTGTTACCTCTTTGCTACGTTTTTTAAATTAAAGTAGCCACTTAAGAAATCAAACAAGGATTCATATATACAACTTCAAGGAATTAAGAATGCAGTATCTCTTGTCTATGTGTTTACAGTTTTGATTCTTCCTCAAAATCTTTATTGCACATTTTTTAGAAGTGAAATATAATTTCTGTAATAGGTATAGGATCACAGAGTTTTAGTTCTGTTTTCTGATGTAGTGTTAAAAGCAAATTAAATAAGTTTATTTACTTTTAAAAATATTGTAAACCTGCTTTAAAACATATTTTGTATTTTATTTAATAGATTACAAAGTTTAAACAGTTTCATATTGCAAATAATGTTGTTCTGAAATGAACTTTTATAACAAAAGTTTGTTCTCAGTTTCGGTATTATCACAGACTTTCTCAATGACTGGTTTATTTTTAGCTCCCACCCTTTCACTCAATTCTTTGTTTACTTTGGAAAAATAAAAAATTAATTACTAAAACTTTCTTATTATTTAAATGCATTTCAGCTTATAAAAACATGTATAAAAATTACACATAATAAGACATATCCTGTTGTAAAATGTTTGTATTGCTTTCCAGAGTGAGAAGGATTGATAGTAGGTAACAATTACAACATGAAACAGCGTTTTGTTGTCAGAATTATTAGGTATAATCCCAGTTGAACATAAACATATACTTTTTAGTGTCACAGAGAAAATTGCTCTCTATTGTGAAAGATAAACTCCACATTGTGTCGGAGTGCCTCAAGCCAATTCTTTCACTGTTAGGGTCCAATATATCCCCTCCTCCTAATCCAGAAATATTGCAGCATCTGTGAGAAAGAAGAAGGCATATGTCTGCCTATCGTCTGCCTACCAGGATAAAGCTGTGGGTAATCCAGGCCCTTATTTTACATGCTTGCTTTTAACAGTCACAAATACCTTCTGACACCAAAGAACAGGACTCTAATCTAGATGAAATAAAGTTCTTAAATCCTTACAGATAAATTCAGATTTAGTTGCTAATTTCAAAATGCTGTCCTTCCCTCCAGGAGCTGCCCATTCCACAGGCACTTTACAAGATTGCACCCAAATGGCCTTTTCAGGAACTGATATGCAGTGAAGCCTAGTGAGAAGACTCAGCATTCAATATGACTTTATCTAATCCAACCAGGATTTTTGGCACTGTTTCCTAGAGACTCATCATTGCCTCATATTGAAAAGCCTTCTAGAATCGGGGGGAATGTTCTTTAAAACACGATGAATTAATATTTTTTCTGCAAAGGCAAATTAATGTTATCATCCTTTTAAGTCAAAGAACAGTGTTTTTGGAATTGTAGAGACTGTGCCATTTGGCTCAGTGACGCAAAAGAAAAAGTCTTTAGTCATGTGGGTCATGAGGCAGATCAGATAAGCAATTTTACTTCCTTCTGCCCATTGACTCCCACTTGTCTATTCAGGGCACTTTTTGTTTTGGTTTGGATTTTTTCGTGTTTGTTGCTTGTGTTTTTTTCTGTTTTGTTTTTTGTTTGTTTTTAAATGGAGCTTTCCTCTTCCCTCCTGCAAAATATGTCTCTGTATGCTGCTGCTTTTCATTTTGTGTCTTCTTGCTTTCTGGCATAACACAAATCGACGTGACACCTGCTAATATGGAGACAGTGCCTCTGTCCTAGGGCAGTGCAGTGGGTCCTTGTCAGGCTTCTGAGTGGGGAATAGCGTGGAATACACGCAGTTGGATCTTATCAGTGTCTTGCTATACCATTTGTATTAGCTTTGATTTCCTATAAAGGCTTGTGATCTCATTGGTCTTCCTTCAGGTATTTTTTGCATAGATCAGAAAGTTTTGAAAGTTTTTTTGTATTTGTTGATTCAAATTTGGTTCAGTCCCTCTTACCTTGCATGTTAATTGCAGGTTCAGACAAAACTGACACGCGCTGAATGCCTCAGCTAAATCACAGTTTGCATCTGTGAAAACACTTCCAGGAATTGTCACCACATCAATGTGATAGCCATAGGTAGTGTGTGAATCAAAAATTTACAGTTGTCTTCTACAAATACTTAGGCATTTACAAAATAAGTTAACACGAATTTGAAATAAAGCAGCTGCTCATTTGCTTCTCGGAATTCCTGACAAAATTGTGGACAGATGAAATGAAGACAAAAAACTTTCCTGAACTTAATACCTTTTTGCACAATACTTTGGTTTGCCATCCTTTTTAGAGGGAAATAATATATCTGGCCTTTATGTCAGTGCTTCTTATTTATGATTCCAGATAAAATTCTCAGAATGGCATATAATCAATTATGTATGCTCACATTTTGTAATAGTATTAGTTGAATGTGTTAGTTGTAATCCAAATAGGACAAAGGAAAAAAGGGAAAAAAGAAAGTCAATGATAGCAAATTTCATTTGTGTTTGTGATATTATCATTGTCTCAGGGAATATGGATGAATTTATATTCTTGGGGCTGAGGGCTTTCTTAATCTGGACGTTGTTCCTGGCGCCCAAAGAGACAAACAATAAGAAATAATTATTATGAAACCGTGAAAATGAGCTAATGCAAATAGCTATCTGATGCTGATGTGTTAAAAATCCATTACAGAAATGTTATAATAAAAGGAAAATTTTTCTTTTACAGTTCTTACTGTAGGCAAACTTGTAGTGAAGAGTAAATTTACTTGTGATGCTAAGCCAAATTCCTACACTATATATAGGGAATTTTAGTTACAAATGGAGTTTCTGGTGCCTTGTTTCAAAATGCTTATTATTACTGGGTTGATGTTAAATGGATTTTTAATTGACAGGGTGTGACATATTTAATCTAATGGAGAGAAATTACTTTGTGCTGAATCAAATGACTATCCAATTAGTCACTGGTAATGTTTACAAGCCATCATAGCTGGAAATCATGAATACATTGTCTGTTTTATTAGATATGCAGTAGGGCAAATGAAAACCCAATCCAAATATATACATTTCATCTTCTTGCAAATAAATTAGAATCAAATTATCTTTTTATGTGGTATTTTTAGTGTGTCTAGGAAATTTAAAAAAATCATTCTGCATTTGTAATACTGCCCCCATGGCTGTGCTTTGGCTGGCTCTTCATGCTTAATTCAGACAGCAGAGGGAGCACAAGCTACCAGCAAACTCATTTTTTCTGTCCCTGGGCATCACTGAGAGCGACACAAATATTTCTGGTGAGTGCAGTAGTAAAACATGCAAACAGGTGCTGGTTTTTGCCCTTTAAACAGGTAGGAAGGGATAAGATTCCATCTTTGTCAGGGTTAAAGTTAATAAAGTTGCCAGCGTTGATTCTATTTTGTGGACTGATGAATTTATGTAAGGGATAGAATCTATCCAAGCAAAACACACACTCACACTGACAAATTTGCACAAAACTAATATTCTATTATAAAATAATACAGTGTTAGATGAGAATCATACTGGCAATGCACGAGCTTGTAATTGAATAGTACTTGCTTTGAAATTCTTGCAAGGCGTTAAATGTCAGAATTGATTCCAAAGTAGAGAATTTGATATGTTCAGTTTTGGTGAGTTAGTAGAAACATTCCAACATAAAAAAAAGGAATGATTCTGTCCTTCCATTTCATAATCAAAATGTAGACAAAGGCAGATTTTTTAAAATTATTACCTTTCCATTTTCTGTATTATAGAGCTGAATAAAGTGCCAAATGTGTTTTCTGTCCTTTTATTTTACTGAGAAAAAAATGTTAGGCATGCTGAAGTTTCATTCTCACTTACAAGATTTTTAAAGTTTTCACTGTCACCTTGTTGGAATTAACAGTATAACTAAGCTATACTAAGTCATACAAAAAGTCAAATTACACAAATTCTGTAGGGCTTCCCCTCCAAAATACATTGCTTTCAGGCATCATTTATCTGATTCAAAAAGATTGCTACTTTTATGGTCTTGAGTATTTGAGATTCTTTTGGCATCTACCTAAACCATTGACCTTGTTCTGCCTTCAGGGATTGGATACAATAGGGTGAGTTGAAATGGATGTCTAGGGTGGGTCCTTGGGAGTTGGATCAAATCAGATGTTTACTGTGATGATGCCTAAAACGATCCCTGTGGATTGATTGCTATACTTTGTCACTAACAATTACCTCAAAGTGTACTTAAGTCAAAAATGACACAAAAATTGTACAGAAGGAGCAGCTCAGTATAACAGTCTTTCATTGCTAATACTTTAGTGCAAACAGATTGATGAAACAACTGAATACAAATAAAGGCAGTAATGTGAACTTAAAGAATGGGAAAAGTTTCTGAAAGTCATACTGTATGGTGTATTCTTTATTTTCATTATCAAAGGGTTATCTATAATGCCTTCAATGTTATTCCCATAACTAAACTGTAGTACATGAATTAAATAGGTAAATTTTTATTTTTAACTGTAATCATTTTCACAATAAAATGCTGAGGGATGCTCAAGCCTTATTTCTTCTCTATTCAGTTTCACTACTCCTCGCAATGACTTTTTGTTACTACTTTGACCACTATCATTTTATAAGTGAATACCTTTGTTCATTGTAAAAAGTAACACTATAAAGTAAATTCATTTTCAATTTCCAAAAATGGTGTTATCCACATATTCGTCCTTATCTTTTCCTTACCAAAGTTACACACAAGAAGCAGCAACAGGTGAGAAAACACCAGCTATGGTTGTTAAATAAGTTTGGGAAGGGTAGTTATGTGTATATATTAGCTAATACGTATTAGCTATGCAGTGGGTGTGAAAAGATCAGGTGAAGAGGGAAAGCCTGATTCTCCTTCATGTATTAGTCCTTCTGTACTGGACTTCAGTGGGCCACTCAGCTGCACTTGGCAAGCTGCATTTGGACTGTAGGCTTGTACATGAGGATCCTAATGCACCATACTGTGGTAAGGTAGGGTTTTATTTAATTTAGTTGTTGTTTTCTATTGGTTTCATTTTTCATTTTTAGCTGAGGTATTCTTCCTTGAATTTTAGTTGTCCTCATGATTGCTCACCCTGCACCCCATGGTATAAATGTGCCCAGAAAGTATTTGGGATATTGCAAGAGTCAAGGGGGAGGATGATGTTCAGATATTGACTCTGGGGCATTTTGTTGAAATAAATGTCGGTTCTCTAAACGCATACAGTGACCTATAAAAATACCTGAGCATGAAGGAAGGCAGTAAAAGATCTCCATCATGTAACATTTATCCTTCTTTAGTTCAAGCAGTAATTTTCAGCTTTTAGCAGCTTTGCAAATGTAAGCTGTAATAATTAAGCTAATTTTCTATTAATCTTCAATAAAGGAAGAAGCTAATAAGTAATTATAAGTTTAGAAGGTGCCAGCACATATCAGGTTTTTAAAATATTATGAAATTATTAGTTTATTCCATTTGTGGGTACTACTTCCAGGTATGTTGTTTCTTAATACTGTATCAGATTTCTAAATGCTTGTATCAAATTCTTGTATCAAATTTCTTATGCTTGTTTTGCGTAAGTAATACAGTAAATCAAGACGACTTAGTGTTGGGATTATTGACTTCTTTCAAATTCCAATTAAATAGCCTTTGGATTTTACTTGTCTTTTTTCTCATGATATTTTTCCTACTTTGCCTCAACACAGATAAGATAGACACCATTAGTTCCTAAAACCAGATTATAAAACGGGTATTTCTACACTATAAGTGGAGCTAGTTTAAACGTGTTTTTCTTCATGAGGTACTAAGTGAATGTGTTATTTTTAACACAAGTAAATTTTTTTTTTTTTCTGTTTTGTGACTTTCCTATTTTGGTCATAGGCATTAATTGGAACTACAAATGCCTACTACTTTACCTACCAATTACTCCATTTCTTGTACAGATCTATTACAGATTTCTTGTTTAATAGAGAGATGTGAAGTAAAGTGACCTGGGTTTTTGTTCCTTTAAAAAAGAAACTAAAACAATCTACAAAAACCATAGCATTGCTTAGGTACATTGGGACTGAGGAGGTCTGAGGGCATTTCCAACAGAGAGAGATGTGAGATTGACTCTCTTCTGCCTTTGTGCCTTGGTCATCCATTTAGAAAATAAGTACCATACTGTTTTTCTCTGATTAGGGTTGGAAAAAATTGCAAGAAGGAAATGCCTCTGGGTGACAAAAGGCTCAAGTTTATGTACATGCTTACAACCTAAGAGACTATTTGTACTTTTTTCTGGGCTCTATCTTATTCCCCTCGGGGATCCATTTACTTGCAGCACTTTGCATATCATTGCACTGTACTGTAACCTCCAGGCAAACCTCTGGAAGGTACAAAGGGCAATAGGTTTGGGTGCCATATTAAAATGATGAATTTAAAGATTTGGGTGAAGAGATTTAAAATCTCTTAAAATTTACAGCATCTAGAAATTGATCTTGTTTATTGATAGAAGACTGAAACCTTGCTATAAAAGTTTGCATTTAATTCTTTACTCTCAATCTTCATAGAGTAGTCAGAAATGAGACAGCAGATAGAATTTTTCCAAGAGATAAAAACATACAGAAAATAAGATTTATGCCAGAAGAAGATCCCAAGGTATTTAAATTCTGAAAGATAGGGAAGACTTTGTGATTGGGTAAGGCATATAAGCTACCAGTGTAAAGTATTTAAGCTCAGAAGGGATCACATAAATTACTGATGAATGAAAAATAGTTGTTACTGCTATGTGATGCATAGTTAATAGATTTCTCTCATAAAATTTACTGAAAACATGAAGTCAGAAATAGATTTTGAAAGCAAATACAACAAATGGCTTGAAATGTTTCTGTGAGTCCTTTGATTTTCTTAATTTCTCAGCTAATAAAGAAATTACTCCTAAGTACAATAAAACATGTTTGCTGTAGCATATCTACCAGCTAGCTGTGACCTAGCTGGCAAAACCCTTGAAGACCATTCTAAAATGAATACTTTGCATGACCTATAAACATCTCCCTGAGAATGGACCTAATGGGTTATATACTTTTACATTGGGTCCAGCACTTTAGGAATGCCAGATGCGTTCTTTATGCACAGGACTTGTTTAGCACCCTTTTACATCAACTAAGACTGTGTAGATCAAAGACCCTAACCCATCTAGACTATTTTCACTTTCTGGTGGCGGCTAAAACATCCTTCAGGGAGCAACCAATTACTTTTAGTTTCAGAGATTAATTTTTCAAAGACATTTTATTTTACATGCTGCATGATTACTTTGTGTAGAACTAGAAAATGCTTGGGTTTATACATAACACAGGAGGTGGTTTTTAAAAATATCACATCTTTTCCCAGTTTCTATTACCTTAATACAGTGTTTGGTTGTGTATTCCCTGGCTTGCTTCCTCTGATCAGTTAGCTGTAACCTTGCCTTTAATCTGGACTTAATTTCAAAGTCTGAATGGTTTCATGGTGAATGTGTTACCTTGCTACTGGCAGGTGCCTTTCTCCATCTTCCCCACAACTTAGAATGACTGCAAAGATTTCAAACACAATTGGGCTAGAGCAGTATAAGAGACAACTACATGAGTTGACTGTGCCCTTTCTTAGTCTATAGATGTCCTGGCTTTTAACCTATATATAAAAAAACATAATTAGAGGATGCTTAGACTGATGCATTTTATCCAAGTTTATTGTGAGTTTAAGGTACACACACTATGAACAGCCACAGTTTTATCTAATGTGTTGTAATGGTTATGATTCACACCCTGAGAATTTAAACCTTTTAGCTTTAGTAATCAAGATGACATATGAATATGTAATTTTTAATACTATCTTTGCCATATCTGAAGACAGTGTGAATTTAAGCTGAAACAGAATAAAGCAACAAGGGATAGCACCTTGTATGTTCACCACCATAATGCGAGGGTGAATCCTCCCACCCACACATGAAATACTGATCAGGTGAATGACAAGATTTTCTAGGATTGTTTCTAATGAATAATATGATTTTGGTCATTTGGAAACCACAGATAGATTGTACCTGTGATTTGCTATATTTTTTGTGGAAATTTTAACCTAGCATTTATTAACACTTTTATTTTAGCAACACAAAGCATGACATACTCCTGCAGTCTTAATGCCACTCATATGGAGCCTGTGATAATTCCTGAAGTTTATAAAGAAATAGTTTTAAGAGCTTTGTATCATCATCATCATGGCTGGGCTTTGGAAACGAAGACTTGAGAAGGATTCTATCCATACTTGCTACAAGCACACTTATGGCTAAAAAGACCAATGCAAGATAGACAAGTCCGATTGCAAAAGGCACAGCGGAAAGTTTCCTTGGCAAGACACGATTCTTTCTGTGTTGTCTTTTCTCCTCAAGAGTGATTCTGCATGTGTTCTCAAAAGAAGCAGCAATGTTATAGATGGTGTGTCTCCATGTCTCCCAGCTGGAGGCCATAGTAGACCAATGATGATGATCAATATGGCCAAGGCTGAGATGTTGTTTCAGGGAGTCCTTGTATCTCTTCTTCGGGGCTCCTCTCTTGCGGCAGCCAGTGGCAAGTTCACCATAGAGCAAGATCTTAGGGAGGCGGTGGTCCTTCATCCTGGAGACATGCCCTGCCCAACACAGTTGTATTGTCATCAACATGACCTCAATACTCATAACCACTCCCTGTTCAAGAATAAATGTGTCTGTTCTTGAGAGCTTTATATGTTGTTTTCCAAAAATATATTGGCTTGCCTGTAGCCTAGAAAGTATGTACACTCTCAGGAACTCTTCATGAACACTTAAAAAGCACTAACCTATTTGCCTGATAATTGCTTTGAAAATTACTTTCATATTTGATTGATATTTCCTGCAAAATTACCTGTATACACTGATAATTTGCATTACACTTCAGTACTCCCTGCTGCACAATAGGGTAGCATAGATAAACTCTCAGGTAAGAGAGATAAGGACAAAATCTACATTTTTGCTGAAAAGTTACATTTCATGGATAAAGTCACTGACTTATGAGTAGAGGAAAAAAAAGTGTTACTTTATTTTCTGAAGAGGGCTGTCAGTGCTTCAGCTTGGAGGAAAATATAAGGAAGCTGGTTGACTGCCCAGTTCTCTACTTAAAGGAAAACTTCTGTTGAGCACAGCAGTGCTTATGATTTTACAGGGGATTTGTAAGCTCTGTTGGATGTATAAGCACTGTATTTGTTTTCTTAAGTCCAGCAGACAGTAAATTGAATCTTGTGCAGTCTACTGTCAGAACACCCATTAAAGGAATATCTGATAGCAGCCAAGTCACACAGTGTGCCCAAGTTAAATGCTTGGGATTAATGCCCTGGATGGAGAAAGATGCTTTGGGGAGCAATCCAAAGCTCTAGCAAAATGAGGAAATGGTAACAGTTAGCAAATGACCATAACAATACATTTCTCTAGTTTGGACCTCACTGAGCTGGGCTGATTTGCTAGACAAGGTTACTGAAGGAGGAAGCAGCAGTGACTGCAAAAAAAGCAATTTTCACCATCACTGGGAAGCCTGGCCTGAATTCCTACCAGAACAAAGAGTACAGAGAGCATCAGTAATCCTCTCTGGTGAGACTGGACCGTAGCAAAGTAGATCTAAGCTAGTAAAGAAAACCTACATTTTTCCAGAAAAACCAGTACAGATACTAAAGGACAAATGGATAAAAACTGTTGTGATAGGATACACACATTTCATTATGACTTTTCTCGCCTTTTTTTTTCCTTACTAGTACAACATCTTCACTATTTCTAAGCTATGCTAGTATATCTATCTCCTGAAAATAAGGTACTTTTTCTCTGAAAATAAGGTACTTTTCTGCACCAACTTATAGCTTTTTATTTCCTCCTTTTTGGACTTGTATTCACAGGTCTGAATAGACCTTTTTTATTTCATCTTTTAGTAAAGACCAAAAGCAGTCCTTCGTTTAGCTGTAAGTGTATTCTTTTTATCTAGAAAAGTCATAATCTATACTATAATTACGTGAGATGTCTTCTTAGGGTTTTATGTCCACAGTGATTACTTTTGGAGCAAGCTGTATGAGAGGACAACATTGACTTGTAAAAAATTTGCATCATACTCCAAAAGTTTTAATATACTGCAGTCAGTGGAAATGCATTCCATGCAATTTTTGTCTTAGGTTAAATGTATTTGCTTCAAGAACAGTTAAAATTGTCTTTTGCATAAGCAAACACTTGGTATCTAATACATCCCAAGTGTGTATACACACACACACACACACACTCTCACATACGTATGTGAGTTTGTATACATATATATGTATGTACATACAAATAAATGCATGTATGTGTAAATGCTGGACTTCCAGAGGGCAGATTTCAGCCTATTCAGAAGACTAGTTCAGAGTGTACAACAACCCTTGAAAACAAAGGGGTCCAGGAGGGATAACATGCTTCAACAAGGAAGTCTTGAAAGCACAGGAGCAGGCTGTCTCAGTCTGCTAAAAGGTAAGCTGGCAGGGAAGAAAACTGGTCTGGTTGAACAGGGAGATTTTGTGATTTTGAAGGAAATTAGGGTAAAAAAGAGAGCCTACCAATTATGGAAAAAAGGGCTAGCTACTCAGGAAGAGTTTAGGAATATAGTTAGGTCATGTAGAAAGAAAATTAGAGAGATGAAGGCACAACCTGAACTTAATCTTGCCACTTCTGTGAAGGATAACAAAAAGTCCTTCTACAGATACATCAATAGCAAAAGGAGGGGCAAGGAAAAACTCCATTCTTTATTGGACATGGGTGGGAATATAGTTGTCAAAGATGAGGAAAAGGCTGAGATATTTAACACCTTCTTTACCTCAGTTTTCAACAATAAGACAGGTTGTCCTGAGGACACCTGGCTTCTGGAGTTTGTAGACAGAGATAAGAATCTGAATAGGCCCCCTGTAATCCAGAAGGAAACAGTTAGGGACCTACTGGGCCACTTGGATCCTCACAAGTCTATGGGACCAGATGGGATCCACCCAAGGGTGATGAGGGAGCTGGCGGAAGAGCTTGCCAAGCCACTCTCCATCATTTACCAACATTCCTGGCTCACAGGGGAGGTCCCAGATGATTGGAAGTTGGCAAATGTCATGCCCATCCACAAAAAGGGCCAGAAAGAGGACCCAGGAAACTACAGACTTGTCAGCCTGACCTCAGCGCCTGGCAAGGGTATGGAGCAGATCATACTCAGTGCAATCACACAGCACCTACAGGATGAGCAAGGGATCAGACTCAGCCAGCACGGGTTTAGGAAGGGCAGGTCCTGTCTGACCAATCTGATCTCCTTTTATGATCAGGTGACCGACCTGGTGGATGAGGAGAAGGCTGTGGATGTGGTCTACCTGGACTTCAGCAAGGCCTTTGACACCGTCTCCCACAGCATACTCCTGGAATTTGAAAGTAATACTACTGGGCTGTCTTGCACAGAGTGGCTACCTGTCCATCTGTTGTACATCAGTAGCCACCTACTCATTCTTTTCTTTACTGTTTAGCAATCCAGATCAATGTTCCTGTTAAAAAAAAAAAAAAGACTTATCAAGGTTTTCTCTTTATCGCTGCTAATTGCCTACTTACCTATTGCACAGTTACAGTGCTGCATTCACTGGCGTTTCAGTATCAACCTGTACACTTGAGCTTTCACTAGAGAACACATTTAGGCTTTGTAAAACAGATATCTTCCTTAATTAACCTAAATCAGCTTAGTAATTATTTGTTTAATTTTTTTTTACCTCCATTTCTTCAAACAAAGGCATGTAAGTAACTGGAAAAAACTAGAAATAAAATGCAAGTGTTGTTTTACTATTTTGAGTAGCTTCACTATAAGAAAGAAACTCCACTCCTTGATCTGACTCAGTACAATCACACTTATGTTCTTTTTCTATACCCATCCTGTAGATAAATAGAATATTATTAGCTCTTTAGAGCTGTCAGCATAGCACATTCATAAGCAATAAATAGGTTTAAGGCTTTTAAATTAGCTGACTAACATCCTCAAAGCCTGCAGAGCAGCATTCAAGTTGTATGGTAGTTTAACTGGCTTTTATGAAGGCTTTTCTGTAATTTAATTTATTGTCTTTTTTTAATGAACTCTTCAGTTTGCTGTATTTATATATGTATATATATGTGTATATATATATATGTATTTATATGCCCTTCCCCTTTTCTCTTCTTATCATTCAGGGCAATTCAGTCTAGTAACAAAATCCTAATGGAAATGAAAGGTTATTGCTCCTATCATTAAAGTATCCATCTATGGTGTGCATTAGTGTAATGCAAGTCATTGGGCTCACAGGGTTTTATAAAATAGAATAGTAGATACTTTATGAATATGTTGATTTAGATTTTTTTAGAACTTAAAACTTTAACTCTTCCTTTGACACTCTCAAATTCTTCCTCAAGTCCATTTTTTTTCTGTTTTACCACTTTTAAGATTGAACCTCTTTTTTTTGGAATGCAAGTAAACTTCACTGTACTCAGTTCTCACTGGATTTCTCATTAAATTTTGGGTTGGGCTTTTATTGTTTTTGGTTTTGGTTTGTTTGTTTATTTGTTTTTGCTAATACTAAATAGATAAGACTTTCTTTCTTTCCTGACAATTTTTATTGTTCAGGTTTTATGCTTTACTCCAATCTAATACAAATATTTAATTCATTGAAGTGCATGGAGTACATGCCTAGTAGTGGAACAGAAGCTGACCGAGGGCTGATGGGTCAGGATTAAAAAGCTGACTGGGGCAAGCAACATCATAGTGAGGGTCTGCTACAGTCCCCCCAACTAGAAAGACCAAATAGATGAGTCTCTTTACAGACAGAGAGGAGCACCTTCGCATTCACAAGCCATGGTCATCATGGTAGACTTCAACCACCCTAATATCTGTTGGAGTGGGAGCACAGCAGAGCACAGTCAATCCTAAAGGTTCCTAGAATGTGATGGTATTGACTTCCTTCTCCAAGTGATAGAGGAGCCAAAGAGGAGAGTTGCTATGCTTTTCCTTGTCCTCACAGTCAAGGACATGCTCTTGGGGAATATGAAGCCCAAGGGCAGCCTTGGCTGGAGTAAATATGAAATGGTGGAGTTCAAGATCCTTAGGGCAGTGAGGAGGGCACAGTGCAAGCTCACTACCCTGAACTTCAGGAGAGCATATTTTGACCTCTTCAGGGATCTGCTTGGTAGAGTAATATGGGTTAAAGCCCAGGACAGAAGCTGATTAATATTGAAGCTTCACTTCTCCAGATTCAGGAGCAATGCATCTCCAAAAAGAGAAAGTCAGGCTGTTCGAATAGTATAATTTCTTTACTACCAACAGCTCTTGTGTGGACCACAAATGCTAAATTCTGTGAGCAAAACACTACTACCACCATGTATAAAAAGAAAAAGATAAACTGAAAAGAAAATAATGAAAAACCTTTCATAATATAAGTTAGAATGAGCTTTTAACTTGGTTCTGTGGAATCACCATATCCTAATTTGTATATATTTACAGATGAAATTGACAAGAACAGTGAAATTTCCTTCTACCTGCCCTGGTCTGCCTTCTCTGGTATTATGAGAGCTCCTGCATAGTAATAAGAAATAATAGTCATTTGAGTAACAAAAAAAAAAAAAAACAACAAAAAAAACCAAAACCAAAACAAACCCCACCTTGTTTCTTAGACATTTGCATATTTGGTTTCCTATGCAATCTCTATGACTCCTTGTCTTTCACGGTGTTCCCAAATCATTCCATGTCCTGTGTGACAATTCAGGGCAGCAAGAAATGTTTTCATTTTGGGTACTCCTGATTTGCACACCAGCTGGGCTGGACTGATTATTATGGTCATGCTGGTTCGGCTGCCAATTGTTGAAATAGAGAAGGTTCATGACTCAGGTTAGAGAGTGTTCATGACTCAGTCCTTGTTTTCCTCAGAGGCAACATCAGTTGCTTGATGGAAAAGTTGTTATTTGTAAAGAATAACATATGTACTCTAGTATAAAATAACACCAGGAAATGTCAATATGCATGTAATACAAGGCAGTATCGGTTACCACTAATAACTGAGAGCAGCAGAACTCTCATGGACTAAATTTATTCTTTGATTGTGATGTGAGAACAAAACTATCATATGAATAACAATATTAGATACAGAGCAGAGCTGGAAGGACTCTTATTTTCTCTTTTACAGCCTTAATTAAAGCAGCGGAGTGAACTCTTTTGCATAGAAAAGAGTTTAAATAGTGAAATTAGAATAAGAAAATATTTCTTGACTTTCTGTATGAGACTTCCACTGTGATCTAAGGATAAATCCTTGTTAAATGTTGAACTCAAAATTTGTTTACTACTACCACCTATTTTGATACAAAGGTCTGACACAACTACTGTTTTCTTATTATATTGTTCTTGACCAAACTGAACACAACAATAATTCCAATAATGTAATTATTTGTCAGATGCTTTGGAAAATTCATTTTAGTATATTGCATTTTCAGATATAGTTCTTTATGTATCAAGTACCAAGTATGAAAACAAACTTAACAAAAGAAACCACTGTGGGCATACCAACTTTCTCCAAGGCTCATGAGCATGGTAACTTTGTAAAAATATTTAACTCAAATGTTGCAGGTATTTCCACATAAATGAACCCTAGTAAAAAGTTGGATGAAGCAGGACACTCTGGATTTATGAGAGCATATGTTGAAGGTGTGTCCTTCGTGCCTATATGGCAGCCTTCCCTGCAGTTTAATTGTATCTTTCTAACTGACTGTACAATTTGACTTTTTGTTCTTACCCAAGAATATATATCAGTATTAGAAATTGGAGACCCTGCATGAAGCCTGTGCGTGACTTCCTCTATAGAGTCAGCTGTGGTGGAAAGCCTCATGACAGCAGACGTGCTTGCTGTAGGTGTGGGTGTGTAGCTCAGAGCAGGAGCCAGGGGACATCCACCCCACACGTGAGCCTTTCCACAGACCTCCTTGCAGATACATTTCATAGGTACAGCTTGATGCCAGTGGTGAGTGAGGTTGTAACTACAGCAAGAGACTGTGAGGCCAGGATGATTGTCACTGAGAAATATCAAAAGAGCATGGCACTTGGGATTTCATTGCTCTGAAACTGTCTGAAAATAATACAGATAGATAAATCATAGGTATGTTTACTCTGAGGAATAAGAATAGAATGGTACAGATGAGGTGGATTCAAATTATTTAACTTATATATTGGTGCTGCATTTTCATTTTTTAAAAATACTTTAGCTGAGTTTTCTAAAACAAACTATATATATGTATTAAATTTTTTATAGATTTTATATTTTGTATCTATTTGAATATATATATGTATTTACCTTTGAAGAGGTTTCAAGTAAAAGGCTACCTAAAGTTTATCAATTATTATTTGGAATTCTAAATTGTAGTACAAGTTTAAGACCTAGAACTCCACTTCTCTAGGACTAAATTTTTGTAACAATGCAGCTTGTTTTTACAAGGTAAAGAGGAGAATAGTCTTCTTTCATTTATATTTTTTTTAATAATTAGAAAAAATAAAAATAAAATTTTATAAAATAAACCACATGATAGCTTAATTTCTTGTAAGTAATAATAATTAACTTTGATAGTATTGGAAAGTCATTAAACTGATTACTCTGTGTGCAGGTATTCATTTAAATGAATGCTACATTTGCCTCGCTTGTACCTGACAAAGAAAGCCTGTATTGTTTCATTCAATTGTAAAAAAAAATAGTACATTTTTAATGCTGAAGCAAAAAGAATTCTTTCTTGCTGCAGGTTGGTTTATTTTACCCTGAGTAATGATTACTGTTTGATAGTATCACATTGCTATTAAATGCTCAGAGAAGATGCCCCTAAAAAGAAAAGGATCTGTTAATTGGAGAATTTAAGTTTCTTCATTTTGTTTAAAAAGACTTCACCTAAACTACATGTTCTTACCACTTACCATACCTAATCAGTTTAAGTAGGAAGAATGTGATACAGTTTTTTTGCTTCTAGTTACCAATAAACCTGTTTGATTCTAGCACAGGGGTGTCTGTATGCTGCTACTTCCCACATTGCAGAAAACCTCTTAGGGACTCATGGAAACTGTTTCACTTTTCCCCATATTTGAAATTTCTGTGTGTTGCCTGGATTATGTATTTATTAATATAACCTTTGTTTTATAAGAATGTTAGTCTCCTGAAAGCTAATTTGCATTTTAGTATTATGGGGATAGTTTTTCCATTTTCTAGGTTTAAATTTGCAGCGTATGTATCAGCAATGAAACAAGCAGAACCTGTATACTTACTTATGGTTTTTCATTCTGGCAGTGTTTTTAGAATAAATATGACAGTCATCCTAACAGGTCTTGCGCAAATCTCACATTATGTTTCATTGTACTGAGGGTAAAGCAAGGATTAAATAGCCTGTTTACCTCTCTACTACCTGTTGACCATTTTAGAAGTTTTAGGATCCACAAGCACACAGTTATGTGCACATACCATAGAATCTATTCCAGGAAAGAGCAGATACTAAATTTAATGGGGGTTGAGGAGGCAAAATTTTAATGTACTAAATTTGCCCTTTTCTAGTTCATTTTTTCTAAGCTGCTGGAGGCCTTCTTTTTCCCCAGTAATGTCTTATTTCAGCAAATGGATACAAGATAGTCATCATCTCGCTCCATCTACACAAAATAATAACGGTATTTTATTTATCATTTTATTTATTTATTTATTATCTGTGGAAACAGACATATTGTTTCATAATGTTAATGAGTGTAATCTATGCTTTTTCTAAAATTAAAAGTTGTTTGTGCTGCTTATATGGAGATGCATTTCTACAAGTGCAATAAACAGTAAGATTGTCCTGTTTTAAAAAGAGATTAGAACTCCAGTATTTTAGCAGTAAAAATACTGACAACGTAATGATTTGGGATAAATCATGGAAAGAGTATATCCACAACATTCAAGATGGTAAACCATGTTACACAAAAAAATGAGTGATGGAGTCAAAACTCCATGAGATTGGAACTTCTAAAGGCATTATCTCATTCCACATGGCTCTGCTCAACTATTAAGGTACTTCATTTTCAATTTCAATCAAATTTGACTTTGTGGTTGGTTTGCAAATATACGAACGTGACTATAAACAAATATCTATCTGTGAAGCTGTATATCGGTAAAAAATATATATATACTGACCTACTCAGAAATTGTTCTCTTATGCCAGGGTGTGTCATTTTGCCAATGACTTCTCCTGTGTGTGACAAACTGCTGAAATTTTCATTCTGCTACACTCTACTTATCCCTTAATAGCAGAAGCCTGGTTATTTTAACTTAGCTTGTCATGTCATGAATCTTTGCTGCTTGGGTGCAGGAAGAAAATAGTACTTTTCACTAAAGCAGTAGAAAATTCCAGAATAAGTTGTTTTACTTATCATAAGGAAATGTAGATGTTTTAGCATAAGCTTTAGAGCTAAGTTCATCCATAAACCTAAACTTTTCCTTTAAAGGCTTTATGTAATCTACAAAGGAAGCTTTTTTCCGTTTACTTAATGTTTATGGGGTTCTGACCAGATTCAGAGTTACTTAGAAACATTCTTGCTATAGAAAAGAATGAGTCTTTACTGCATTCAATTATATGAATATTTATTTATAGCTGCATTATGCCTTTAGGTAAAACTTTGAGTGAAAGCTGATTCATAATTAGCATTGTCCCAGAAGAAACCCTGGAAGGTATAGTGCCTTGGGGACAACCTTCAAGCTCAGTCCTCTTTTTCTTCCCTTCTTGGTTTAGGGATTTAGCTATTTTAACACAGCATCTAAAGATTGTATTCTCCATGTAAACCTACCCATGTTAATTCAATTACTCTGCCTGCACCACTGTATTTACATTGGGTTTTGCAGTCTTTTCCCCTTTAGAATGGGTTGTTTAAGATGTAACGCTTTGCTGTTATTCCCGTTTCAGTAAAACTGACTCCAAATTGACCTGATTTTAGAGAGATTATATATCTGATACATATACAGACTTCTCTGAAGTACTAGAATCAAGATGCTATTCCAGAAATGTGTCTTTCTTCTGTCAATCATAGTTAGTCACTTTGACTGTATTGTGATCTGATTCCAAGCACTTCATTAATTTTATGTTAATATAGGGGGATTTGATTTGTCTTGTTATTAAAGGTGAAGATCTGTGAAGAATTTGAAAAGAAATGAGATTAAATATTTCTTTTGCTATTTGGAGTCACATATTTTTGAGAAACAGTTTCGTTGAGTGTCTCGAGATTTGTCCTTCATTGGCATCTGTTCCTTTATCAATTGTGGCTCCTGCTTCCTGATGACATAATACCACTCTGCTTTCCAACTCCATTCTGAGATTGAATTAGTATTTATCTTTCTCCAGTAAATTCTTAATCCATACTTCTCTGCCAATCACTTCTCACCTGCTTAAGTATTTCAGAGAAGCGGATATATCCTTTTGATATTGCAGCTGTGCCAGCAAAGAAAGTCACTGCGTGTCACCCTCCAACATAGCAATTGCTGCCTCTGCTTGTGAAACTAGTCAGATGATTGTCTCCTAACCTATTTCAGTCAGAGTGTTTGAGCATAATCAGTTTAAAAGAGTTGTTCTTTGTTAACTTGACACATTTTTGTCTGAGTCGAGCTCTGGAGAAATCACATGTGCAGTTGAATTAGCTTCTAGCAAGAAGACAGTAATAAGCAGATGATAGAAAGGGTGGGATTTAGTTAAGAAATGGTAAATGCTTTCATGACTACAACTGCCAATAGAAGACAATACATATTCAAATCTAAGTTGAAGACCAGCCTTAAAAAATGTTCCATTTACAGTCAGTTTTTCAACAGAAAGTGGTATTTGCTGTTTTGTGTGTGTGTGTTTGAGCAAGCTATGAGCAAATTATGCAAAATGGAGAGCAGAGAGAAAAACCAGCAGGACTCTATATCCTCTGTATATACGTTTTCCAAAGACAGGCAGAATGAAGAAAACATTAACTGAACATAAAAACAACAGTGAAAATGCGTTCAGTAGATTTAACATAATTTATGTTAGATCTGACAGCTCAGATCTGACAGCACAAAAAGCAAGAGCGTGTTGGCACATGACATCAGACTCCTTGTCAGTTTTTTTGCGTCCTGTGCTAGTGGTTATTTCTCCAACTCAACTTGAATATTGAGTATGGGATTCGTAAAAAAAGTTAATGACATTCTAAATATGCTGTTCATTTTTCCTATGTTTAAGCATTTAGAAAAAAGAGTGCTTCCCAAGGGATAGTGTGAAAAAACAATGTGGGAAATAACAAACTTACTGTAGTCTATGACAGGGAAAAGCTACAACCATGCATTCAAATATTTGTATTTTCAAATTGAAGATATTTGTAAAAATACGCATAGCTAAATCCTGATGCTTCTGATCAAGCACTAAGGACTGACAGTAAGGCTAGACTAAGATAAGGAATAAGGTGAGACAAAGATTAGGCTTAGTTCTAGTCTTAAGCAGTTAGACAAACGAGTAATCATTTGGTGGGCAATATTTGGCTCTAATCACAGTTGCTGCTGCTGTCCCAGCTATTTGAATACCCTAGCTGGGCACCAGCTCCACCATCAACCACAGTTTAGCTGGTACAGACTCCAGTATGTGCATTATGGCAATGACACTCTTTTGATACCTTCAGCAACCTGCTGCTGCATGGAAATTGTTTCTTCATCTAGAACTGAAGCCTGGTTTGGTAGTACAAGAGCACTACATCCATGACATGCAGGAAAAGCTTACGCCTAAGCCCTACCTTAAAGTTCTATTTAACACATTCCATGAAAAAAAAAAGAAAGAAACTGAGAAACTGACTGAACAGATAGATAGATGTATTTTTATCTTTAAAGCGGAAACATGCTCATAGTGAGAGTGATGCATCTGACATTTCTCCCCCGATTTACTTGCTCCTAAGTTTACTATATAATATATTCATGTGGGTGGCTTTTCATATCATCATCAGACCAAGCCTATCTGCATGTTCTATGCATTTGTTTTATATATTTAGAATACATTTTAGTTCTGCATTTCTTCCTGCTTTTTCTTAAACCAAGAAAATTTCAATTCACGAACAACCATAAATACCATAGAAATGCAATAATTTTAATTAACACAACCAAAGCTCTCTTGGCCACGGTGAACATGTGGACAAGCTGAAAAAGTGCTGACTGAGTGCGATGTGTGCATTGCATTGCGACGGGTTACATCACTAGTCGTAACATGATGTAACCCAACGCAGCATGATGTAAGCGTCGTGATACATTGGAGATTTAAAGAAACATCAGCATTCTCTTCTGTCCCTCTGCCCATTTCCAGGAATGTACTGTCATTCATCTTCTAGTAGTTAATAACCAATCTGTCTTGTGAGTCTGTGAATGCTCATGTCTTTTTCTTACTCTTATTCTTACTCTTACTCTCATTCTTATCCTTACTTACAATAATAATATTCCTTCTAATTATGGGCAATACAACCACAATCCTTAAAATAGATGCTATTTTTTTTTCTATACACATATAGGTACAGTTTCTCTCTGTCAGTTATCATAGATTTCTGATGAAAATTAAAAAGAAATAATCATACTGCGTTTAAAAGGTTTCACAGATCTGAAGGGTATAAATAATTTATTCCAATTTTCTAATTGTGTGCCTAAATCCATAGGGTTGAAATACTTTTGATTTATATTGCCAGTTGCATGTGGGAAGCAGTACCAAGCTCATGACTTTTTTAAAAATTTTATTTCCATTGCAACTTGATGCATTTTTTAAGATGACAACTCCAGGTCTGAGTCAGTTCAGCCTGTCTTCTTTCTGGACATTAGAGTGATTTACCTTGTGCTTCCTGTTGCTATTGCTGCTTTCAGGACAGATCTTTGTGTATTCCTTTTATTACTGTGTCTGTTTTGAAACTAAGTTAGTGGGCACATACACTCAAATTTGAATTAACCTTAGAAACTAAGATGCACTTCCCTTGTGTAATTGTGTACAAGTAATTGTGTGATTGGCTTTTATGTTTTGAGAAAGTCTATTTTAAGACAATTAGGAAACACACATAATTTTCTAAAGGTCAACAGAGGCCCACATTTTATCCCCTAACAAAATAGTATTTCTTTTATGCTCATAAAGATGGAAGAGAGTATGATCCAATAGTACAGTAAATTTTAAAGGTGGAATAAAAATTTTAAAAAAGCACAAAAAAACACCTCCTTCTGGAAACTTAATTCTATGTTTCCATGTGAGGACTAGGGAAAAGTGGCAAGTCCTTCTTCAATCCTAATACGAATTTAGCACCTGCCTTTGATTTCACTGCTGCCAAATCTGTTGTATAAAGGTCAATTTTCTCCATGACATCATTAAAAATTGAAGTTGAAAGTGTTTTAGGGCCACACAAAAAATTTTTGGTCTGTTCCTTTCTTACAAGCTGGCAGATCTCATGCAGCAGAATAAGGAATCCTGATTGTGCAAGAGACTTCTGTGTGAACTGAACTTCATTGTGATTTACTTCCCAGAAAATCTAGTCATTGATCTGTGCCATGAAACACACAATTCATGATCTCTGCCCCATAACCTTTATTTTGAACATAAATCAGTCCCACTTATCTCAATAAAATTAGGCACAACTGTCTGTTTGCCTTTTGTTGAGTTGTTAGTGTCAGTTAGATGGTGTAACATGCTTAAACGCTAATACAAAATGCTAATAAATGTTTGGTATTTATTTGCATTATGACTTCATGACTTTTTTTAAGCCTTTATCATTGCTGAGCTGTTTAAAATTAATAGCTTTTAAATATATTCAATTCTTTAGAGGAATTTTTGTCTTCCAGCAATGTACAGTACTGATGGAAGACTTTCTGTTTCTGCTATATTCTGTGTGAAAATGAAACTGGATTTGAATGTATCATTACTGATAAGACCTGCCATACCTGTTCAATATACATTAATGTAAAAAATTACTGTATTTTCAGAATTACTTCCTGCTAAGCTTTGATACTCTGAGTGTCACATTTTGCAATTTTTTAAGGTTCTCGTTGCTAATAGTAGAGTAATGCTCAAGCCCTTTTCTTTGGAACTTTGGAACTTTCTTTGGATAATTTAGAATCTAACAATTGTGTATCTGGCTCAAGTTATTGCTTCCACTGTGCACGATTATTAAACATACTACTTTAGAGGTACCTCCAGCCCTGTGCTGTTTACTTTTTATCCAGAGAGAGAAAAAGAGAAGGAAATACACCATGTTTGAAATTTGTCTTAACCTGGGGCAGACATCGTTTATCTCCATTGACTGCAGAGTGAAAAACTCATATTTAGATGTCTGTGTGACTTAAGTTAAAAAACATAACTCCTTAAGTGTCATCCATCATTTATCTAGCTTTATAAATTCTCTTTGAAGATATTCATATTCTCTCCGGCCTTGGCTCATGCAGTTCCTGTTACTGGAAAATTGTACAATATCATAATGCATTCTTTTTTCCAGATCATTAGCAGAATGTTAAACAGCATCAGTTTATTATAGAGAATATTTTGCTAGACCATTAATCTTTTACCACATTGAAAACTGACCTCTTGTCATTGAAAATTGACAAGTTAAAATACTCTGTAGCTTGTTTTTAATCCATGACATTACTTCCCCTCTTTCTCCGTGAATAATTATGTTCTCAACATCTCACAGAAAAAGATTTATCAAAGGCTTTTTTTAAGACCCAAATAAATTTTATCATCAAGTTTCTTTTATTAAGATTTCTGATAGATCAAAGAGTGATGCTTGTTTTTTAAAGACAGCTGTGGCTTATTTTCTGTCTATGTATATAAATGCTTTATGATGCTTCTAACTGCTCTTTTTGTTAAGCTATAGTAACATTTTTTTCTTGATTTTAATATGCATATTATATGTTCTTACTAATCTCTTATAGTAACTTATTTTGATTAAACACTGAAACATTTCACTGGCAGGTCAGTAATTTTATTCTCGGCCCCTTTTTGAGAATAAAACACAGGTTTATAATTAATGCACCTAAGAATATAGGTGCTAGTGATTATTCTTCTGACAGTTCAGTTTATCAAAATATGGCTTGTTTTAATGCTGTGTTATGCATTGTGTTTCCTGAGTACTCTAAGAGAAATTCATATTATCTTGTTGCTTCTTGTAAAACTAAATACCTAGAGAAGAAAAAGAAAGAACAAAGTGAGATTAGAAGAATGAAATCAGAGAAACTGAAATAGCATTCACTTATTATCAGATGCTGAAGATGGGCAATGACTGAAGAGAACATGGCAATGAATTAATTTTGATATGCTAGGGTAGTGTTGGGGTTTAGACCCAGCTGGCAAGTAAGCACCACACAGCTGCTCACTTACTCCTCTCCAGTGGGATGGAGGATTGGATTGGAAAGGTAAAAGTGAGAAGACTCATGGGTTAAAATAAAGACAGTATAATAGATAAAGCAAAACAAAACAAGGAATTCATTCACCGCTTCCCACGGGCAAACAGTTCAGACATCTCCAGGAAAGCAGGAATCTATCACATGTAACAGTGACTTTGGAAAACAAATGTCACCACTCTGAACCAACCTCCCCTTCCTCCTTCATCCCTTGGTTTATATGCTGAGCATGATGCCATATGGTTTGGGTTATCCCTTGGGTCAACTGGGATCAGCAGTCCCGGCTGTGTCCTCTCCTCCCAGCTCCTTGTGCACCCACAGCCTGCTCACTGGTGGGCTGGGGTGATAGGCAGAAAGGCCTTGGCTTTGTGCAAGTGCTGCTCAGCAGTAACCAAAACATCCCTGTGTTACCAACACAAATCCAAAACATAACCCACACTAGCCACTGTGAAGAAGATTATCCCTACCTCAGCCAAAACCAGCAGAGGTAGTAAAGTATATATTATGGGTAAAGCATAACCCTAGAGCGAAGTTAAATAACAAATTAGAACATCATGAAATATAAAATCAAAGTCTTGTAAGGAAGAAGTAAAAAAATCATTTTAGAAAGATAACCAGTGTGAAGAAAAGGAATAAATAACATGTAAAGGAAAGAAGGAAGAGTTGGAAAAAATTAACTTGTTAGATGATGTCATTTTCTTGGTGTGAAAATCTGTGAGATACTCTTGAGAGAGGGAACATTATCAATTACTTTAATGATCTAGTTTGTACCATACTGCTGATATTAATGGATTTGAAACCTATTTTCAGAGGCAAGAGTCTGAATCACAAATTAAGGGTTGTTACTGGAATTGCTGCTTTTTACAACAGAAATCTGTAATAAATTTCTGAGGGAAGCCATGTAGAGACCTGTGAAATGAGATACTAAAATGAAATGTGGTAAAGTCAATATGGGACAGAGAAGGGTAATGCACTTTGAACATGAGGAAAATTATATCATCAGACTTAAAATGTGGATGACAGCAGAGGTTTACTAAAATGCAAAAATGTAGAAAGTTTTTTGCACTGAACTCTACATGCAGATTTTGGAGAATGTCTCACTGTAGATTTATTGCAGGAATTATTAAACTTGTGCCAAACCTAATGTGTTATAGATTTTAGAAAACATGCAGAATAAAACTGCAATGCTCAGTAATGGTGAACACATTTGGTTTTATGCAGCCAAGGGTTTGAGTGGCTTTCTGGGCTGCAAGATCACATTGAATCTCATGTCCGATTTTTTCATTCACCATTATTCCTAAATCCTTATCTTCTGGGCTACTTTCAATCCCTTCATCCCCAGTTTTTATTGATACTGGGGATTGCCCAGACTCAGGGGCAGGATCGTGTACTTGGCCTTGTCGAATTTCATGAGGTTCACGCTGGCCCGCTGTTCAAATTTGTCAAGGTCTCTCTGGATGGCATCCCTTCCCTCCAGTGTACCACACTGCTTGGTGATGTCTGCAAACTTTCTGAGGGTACACTCAATCCCAATACGACATTGATGAAGGTATTAGATAGTATTGGTCCCAGTACAGACCCCTGAGGAACACCACTGGTAACTGGTTTCCACCTGGACATTGAGCTGCTGACTGTAACCCTTTGGATAGCAGCCATGAAGTCATTTGGTAATCCATTCAATAGCCCACCCATCAAATGCTTATCTCCCCAATTTATCAGCAAGATTGCTGTAGGGAACAGTACAAAAGACCTTTCAGAAGTCTAGATAGATGACACTCACAGCTTCTCCTTTAGCCAGTGATGCAGTTACTGTATCATGGAAGACCACTGGATTAGTCAGGCATGATGTGCCTCGTTTGATTTTCTTTTCCTTTCTCCACTTTCTGTGGCTAATTTTATCAGGGTTTGCTGGTAAGAAGTGTGCAATTACCCACAGTGGTGCCTGAAAAGCAAAACACAGTTCAAAGGATATTCTCAGCTTTTTCCTCTATTGCCAAAAGATCCAGGCATGAAAGGATGTGAGAACATGGCAAATGTCACAGGAACGCACGCGTACAACCACATACACACTCAGTGAAACTAATGAAATTTACCTTTTGGCACCTTTCCAACTGAGGAACAACTAGTACAAAAATCACCTTTCACCTGGTGCTTTTGTTCATTTCAAATTATGCCTCAGGTGAAAAACAGTTGGCAGAAATTGGGTGTTGTTTAGACGAAAGGTTTAAAGGCACAAAGTTCATCTGCTACACTGCATAGTTTTTGTCAGGAGGCTTTGAGTTTGAAACATGAGGTTTGGTCAATGCCAGAAGAAAACTGAAGTAGTACCCTGACAGATTTGATCACGGCAATCTTTTTTTGCTGTGTTTTTACATCTGATATCTTCTTCTTGATGCTGTAAGTGGTGGGAAAGTTAGCTGTGGTGACAGTATTTCTGTTTTTCTTCCTGTAAGTATGATATGACTGACAAAGTAACAACAACATACAGGCAGGTATAATTTGGATTGATATTGTGCCAATTCTACCTTCAGACAACCTCACTAACTCACTTTGCCAGTGACCTTCAACACACTGAAGCTCTGTGGCTTATTTTCCTGAGCAAAACTGCCAATTAGAATTAATTTCCTCAAATAGATGGTAGGTGTTTTAAATTGTAAATTGCACTGATTGAGAAAAGGAAACACTCAACTCTCTTCTACAGCTGAATACAAATGCAGAACTAAATTCTTCTTTTTTCTCCTGTAGGAACTGAAGTACATATGACAACAGATAACATCAGCACTCATACAATAATATTGCTTAATTAAACAAAAAGAAGAAAAACTTAACACATTCCTTTTCACAAGAACTACTTGTATTTTGCCAAAAATGACTGGAATTTGGTTTCTCAGAAGTAATTGCATACCTAAGCTGTATCATTTCATATATCTTTCAATGTAGTTCATATATGATCCCCTTTAAATGCAAAATTTAACTTGTCTTTCTCAGATGGAATAGTAAATCGTATTATATTATATTGATGTTATTCTATGATATCGTATGATATCAAATGGCAAATGCCATGTAGTAAGTCTATCATACAGGGCTTTTTATTAGTTTCTTCTAGTTTCCTACTTCTGTCAAATACTTATAATTGACAAACTACTGTTATTCCTTTCTGAATTTTGAGTAAAGCATGAACCCCAACTCTGAAAATACTAAACTAAAATTATGCTTGGAACATTGCAAAATGGAAAACCAAAATGAGACATGAGTTTTCATTGAGTTTATTCGATTGAGAAAAGATTATTATGCCAGAACAGATCTATAATCCACAAAGAATTTATGCATCAAAATCAACTGATACTATCAAGTAATGGAGTTTAGATAGATCAGATACTAGTGAGATAGGTGCTGTGTTGTTCAAGTTTGAGAGTTTAAATAATGATTCTGACCAACTGTTTTGAGAATAGCTTAATATAATTAATAATATATAGCATGTATGAATCAAAATGATCCTTGTTCAGCTTTAACATTGGAGGATAAAATATCAGAGCTCATAATATTCTCAAAAATTTTGCTGTGAAGCAGTTAGAATGTACATAATATGGAATGCTGCAATTTTTGTCTGTGCTTTCTGCCTCCTCATCCTTCTTCCCTAATATTTTTCTGTGAAAACATCAAAAACGTTACCAAGTTGGTGACAGAAAGGTATTACCAGAAATACTGTGTTTTCAAGCTCCAACTAGTATGAACTGAACATATTTTAAAAGTTTTTTGCTAGTATGAATGCCTGAAAATCAAAATCCTCTCATGACAACTGCTTAACCCTCTGTAATGCTGCATGCACTAACTTTGCATGCCACAAGCTGAAACCTCACAGTAACATGAACATAAATTTTTTGTTCTTTTCCTAATTTTTGTTTTGTTATTTAAGTCTAGTTCTGTTCCATTTAATTTCCAGGATCTTAGTGAGACTGGGAAATGGTTTTGTCATGAATTCCTTTCTTCTTACCGTTTAAATCATTCTTCTAACATTTGGATAGAGTTGCACTTTGTAGAAATGGTCCAATCCTAATATCTTGTAGTCTTCAACTGTGTTTCTGTGGAAATAATGAAAAATTAGAAGGCGATTTTATCTTCTTTAAAACTACAGGTTTTGTGTTTTGTTTAGTTCTACCATCAATATTTCCCTTAGTATCTTCTTACAGTGTAAGTTTTTTGGGATAAGGGCACTAATTTTTGTTTGGAAACATCATATACATTTTCAGTACTGAGTTATAATGACTAAAATGGTTACATGAACTTTACATTCAAGGTTCTATTTTATTTCTTATGCTTCTGCTATTCAATCTTAGAGAAAATCTTTTATGTGCGCATACTATTTTAGGAAGTATTGGAATAATTAAATATTCATATTTCACATTATAAAGCTCTTCATTATATCCGCTTAGATCTAGTTTTCCTAGAAATAGCTGTAGTATATTCTATCCCATATTTTAAATTTTAACTCATTTTATTAACAATTTAGTTGTTTGGTAGTCTATTTGTTTAGTTGATTTGGTGTTGTTAATTCCATTAAGATTTAATACATTGTTGTGTGTAGATGAAAATATCATTAAAATGTAGTCGAGAAAAAAACCCTGAAAACCTGGTCATATGCTAAAACCAAACCAAAACATCAAAAAAGCAACAACAATTTGTTTCTCCATTGGATGTCTCATATGGACATTCTACTTGTAACTAACACTTCCAAGTTTTCCAATTAAAAACTAAGATGTCGAAGATCCAGTAAACATCAGAATTAGAAGTGAATATGGTGCCAAACTATTGTATTATCTATTACAATAAAATAAAATTAGAGTCTCACAGGATCCACTGACATAACAAACATAATTACTTCCTGAATTCTCTAAAAACAACTGCAAATTGAACCAGTCTTCAAAATGAAGAATTAAAATAGCTGCATCAAATAATTAGATGTATTCTTAGAGTTGATTATTCAGTTCACAGCTTCCAGTGGTGCCTATGAATTCCAAATGCAGAATTTGCACAAGCAACTTCACCAGCATGTGTTAAATGCAGATTGTGTGCTTGCACTGTTCAGTTGTCTGCAGAGAGGGTGAAACAGTTATCAGTTCACTTTTTTTTTACACATTCACATCAATTTTAAATGGTTTATGGGTACTTACTTCTCCTAAGTGTATTTGAAAGTAATCACCCTTTAGTTATAGGTAGTGTTAGGTCACATTACTGAATCCTTTCTGCAAACTCTACTTAGATTACCTAGAATGTGGTTACATCTAGGCATAATTCAACATAACAAATGTTGAATTGTGCCTTCTAATTTAGAAGTCATATACATTATTAGAAACTCAATTGTAGTATACTCATCATCCTAACAAACTTATACCACTCTGCAACTAATTGCACTCAACCCATATCTTACACCCACTGACTTGACAGTGTGGTATTAATATTTTTCTGGATAAACTTTGCAGTGGGATTTACAAATCCTACAAGAATATGTCCAAGAATATGTACAAACTCTGGCTTCTTGTGCACCCCCTCACTGGCAGAGCATGGGAAACTGAGAAGTCCTTAGGGTAAGGACTGCGCAGCAACCGCTAAAACATCAATGTATTATCAACATTAATCTCATACTAAATTCAAAACACTTCACTGTACCAGATACTATGAGGAAAATTAACTCTATCCCAACTAAAACCAGGACGTAGGTTTATTACATTCACACCTTATCAAGTACACCACTTCAACAGAGAAATGTAAGCTATTTGAGGTCACTTCTACAGTTTCATACTGATAGTGTTTTTCCTGATACTTGCACAGAAAAATATGTGCTTCTGTCTGAATTAATTTAACTATATGGTAGTTTCATGGTTTAATTAGTCTTTCCTTATTGAATCAGTAAGTATTGCAGGCTTAGTCCAGTCCTCCATCAAATAAAGCAGATTCAGTTACACTGGAAGTGCAAGAAACACTCCCCTATCTGTTGGAGGTCACTGAAAGGATAGGCTTCACAATGCACTCTTTCTTTTGAGCCATTATAGATTGTTTTGTCAAAGCAATGTACTGTGTTTAGAAGACTATAAGCTCTAGTTGTGGTGTAACTTCCATGACAAAAACCCTTACAAAAATTATTAGTGAATTTATGTGGCTCTGTCATTTCTATTTTCATTATTAATCTTGTAAAATAATAATAATAATCTTCCTACTAATAATATCATTAAAAATAGTATGTTAAACCTTAATTCAATAGTTTTAAAAATTCTTATTCTCGGTAATTTTTATTCAAAGCAATTTTATTGGGTAAAACATGTGCCAAAATGGATTAACACAGGATGAAAGTTAAAATGTAATAGTTTTAAATTTTTTTCCAGAATGAATAAATACAGTCTAGATAAATGCAAATATTTTCAGAATAAAAAGTAACATTCAGGTGTGTTTCTTTCAGTAACTGTTACAAGTGTACAGTGTGAAGGCCAGTGTTTATCTTTTTTAAGGACCTATTTTTAACAATCTTCTTAAAATGCATGACTCACTTTCGAAAAATCAAATATATAGAATGCTGTGAAAACTTTAACAAAAGGGAAAGAAACCTGATTTGCCCAAAGTTACATAAGTTAGGTTTTAATTTTTTACATCTTTCATGGAATAAGAGCTAATATCATTTAGCTGCTGAGTAGAGAATGGTATAATTAGAATGTAGAACAGCCAGAACTTCATGTAACAGCATAGCTCCTGAGTAACAACTGTTGCTGCTGTTACTTGCAAGCTCTTTTTGGTCCCAACCAGTGACCAGAATCACTGGTTAGAGATAGTCTGAAGATTTTCCCTACCCTGGAAGCTGTGTGGATATTATGATTTCTTCACTGAGGTGAATCCATATCAAGATACTGGTGTGGAATAAACTTATAAGGGAAGGAACTGCTATATCAATCACAGATGTAATAATTCAATTAATAGTAATTATATCCAGAACATCTCTACTTTTGAAAAGTGCTTGTATCCTTTTGTGGAACTATATGGAAGAGTACAGTCAATATGCGTGACAATTCATATATTCTATTACCCTGCATTAACTTGTTGGAAGATTTAAATCATATGACACTGAGTGATGGACTGATTTGATGCACTAATTGTTGTCCAGAAAAACTCTTTGTGGGAAGCACATAATTTAGGGCATGGAGTAATCATTATTTCTTTCTTTATTTGGATAGAACAATATATGGCATTCTACCATTTGTAAAATATCATCCCACTTTCATTATACATGGAGCAGTTAATGCACACAGAGATGCCATTTTTTTTCTAAGAAAAAAAGATTTGTGTAATCGTGTAATTGAAACTATAGGCAACATAGAGAACACAGTTGAGGTAATATAAGAATTCCATATTTTTTATGCAATCCCTTTTGCAACCTCAGAGTTTTTCTTTTTCAATAGTTTCTTTTATTGGTTCTCTAAAACTATTTGAAAAAGCTTGTGAAACAGCATTTTCTTTTTGGTTTAATCCTCGCTAATGCATGGAACACAAAACTCTTCAGGGATTTCTGTTTCATTTTCCTACAGTCCATCCAATTTTGAATATCACAGAAAATTTTCCTTTAATTCTCTTTTCTTGAAAAGAAACATTTCTTGGCTATATAACAATATCTACATGTTTGCTCTGGAATTCCAGCAGTTTTGTATGTATGTTGCAGCTGGAGTAATTAAGAATGTAAATTCAATTATGTAGCATGTTTCTTAGTTAAAGTGTTGCTGCTCTACAGAGCTAGCGGTAGCAACCCAAATGGTTTTGTTTTGTTGCAGTTAATGGTATTAGAATAATAGCCACTGTAATCATGTGTCTTCTGCTATTCACTGATAATACAGGAATTAAACCAAAGCTAAACAAATTTAATTCAGGCAAATTTAAGTAAATTTCTGAGCTATCATTGACTTTCACATTGAAAACTACCTAGAACATTAGGAATCTAAGTCTTCATATTATTTAGGAGAGAGATGGAAGGCATCTAATTTATGGTAAGGACTGCACTGAAATCATTGAATATGGCTTTTTGCTGAAGTTATGTGCACTGTTGACAGATTATAATTTCATTCTAACACCGTTATGGGAAGGGAGTGCCAGAGAATAAAACTGTGTTCTTTCTGGAAGCCTATTAGCCACATAGAGTTTTTTCATGTACGTATATGTGTATATATTTGCACATATGTATACACCCACACGCATTTGCACACTCATATTGCACTTTTTCAGTAAATAGTTAAGAATTAATGGTTATTTAAATCTAGACAATATGTATATATTTTTCTTTCTCCAACTAAATGAACAGGTTTCTAAACAACAGGTATATAAATGATAGATATGTTGCCTTTTTTTGTGGTCTTTCCTAACGTAGGGGATCCACACTCAATTTCTAAGTCACTTTAACAAGCTGTAACTCTCAATAATCATTTTCCTCCACTTCTGTTTGAAATGTCAAATGTCTCATTTGATCTTTCTTCAACTGCCAAATTAGAACTTCTTGGTGCAAATATAAAGGTAGCTGGAGAGCCTTGGCCATAGCCATGAGCCAAGTACAGTGTCATGACAACCAAAGTCACACTGACAGACCCCTTTTTTTGGATATGAAATTACTTAAGGCTTGTGCCCTAAGTGAGACTCAAAGTTAAACTATCCCACCAGTCTTGGGAGAAATGCAGAAAGGAAAGTACAATTCCGCTTTCCTAATGCTCCCTTCAGACTGTAATGAACTGTTAACTTGACCTGATTTTAAAACTGTAATAGTTCTCATGGGATGGGGAAACAAGAGCTTTAGAGTTCTATTGAAATGGTTGTATAAATAAAACATATCAGTGAGAGAATGACTATTAAATCCTGTATTAATCTGGTTTGAGCTGGAAATTTCCAGAAGGTTAAGCATGCTCTATGTGAAACTGAGAGGTCATACAACTAATAATGTGCTGTGTGATTTCTGAAAACTGAGCCCTTTTCCTAAACTAAATGGGGTCAAAAGGTATACTGTGTGACAGATGGAGCAATTATATATAAAATGCAAAGAAATGGCATCAGCTTAAGCAGTAGTGGATGATTTTTTGCTGCCATTAGAGGCTTCAGAGTGAATACCTAATATGCAACCCCTGGAAAACTGCGTGCATGGGACCTGCCTGTATTACATATATATGATACGTATTATCTGACTGACGGAAGATGTAGCATAAATTGTGAATACATCTGGGATGACTTGCAACCCTAGAAAATCTGTTTCTGAATGAGATTTTTAGTCATTATCCAAAGGAAATGTGAACCAGAGGACATGCTTACAGCAGGGTAACTTCTTCATTTGTGATATGTATGCATGACATTGAGAATGAGTCTGGAAATACAAGGTGACTGTACATCCATAGATAAATGAAATGAACTACTTTTTAGTAGTTTATTAACACATGGATCAGTGTTTCAAAATTAAAAACTCTTAAAGAGAGACATTTGCTGAATTAATGTTTATAACTGCATTACTCTTAGATCTTCTTAAAGAGGAAAAAAAGTAGCCCACATAAAGGGCTCCTTCTTCATTGAGATCATGCTGATTGGCACCATTTTCAAAATGGGTCGTGTATGTCTGTGTTATTCTGTGTCTGTACCATCATGATATATATAGATATAGATAAATATATACACACACATACACATATAGGAAAAAAGAAACAGTTTCTGACAGGTGAAAATCCTTCACAAATGGGGTTTGACAGAGTTCAGTAAGGCATGGCTCTTTGCTTTTTTCACTCAACAGTGAATGAAATTGAGGAAAAATGAAAAGAGGTCACCTGGCCTTTAATATACATGTTTTGAAGTCACATATTTTTCTAGTTGTCATTAACAGTAAGACCTTTTCAAAAACAGGAACCTTTATACAAATGTATTCTTCAGGAGAGCTGTGAATCTACCACATATTAAATATATGTGGTTAAATAGTTCCTAGCCTTGACTGTTCAGAAAATTATTTCCCATCTTATTCATATTTTTTTCTTCATTACTTTTAATTGTCATGAAAAGTGAAACACAAACCTTACAAACCAAGAACTCCACTCAAACACTAGATTTGTCAATAGAGATACTTGGGGAATTCAGTCTTTAGTGCGCAAGTCAACCCCTGCTATCCGCCCTGCTCCCTGTTCTATTACTGGTTCCTGGGTTGCTGTTAAAATTTACCATCTATGTTTCATGTGGGATGAGTGAGTAAACACTTCTTAGACTGGAGAAGGGTCAAATCCTATAATACAGTGATAATGTATGCTTGGTGTATGGGAATCCAAGGCCAAAATTGTTGCTCCTGTGATTTGGGATAAGGGGGATATGTGATGTTGGGAAAAAATTGCCCCAACCCTGAACACTCCTGAAAGAAACTCTAAAGCAGAGGCAACTGCTGATCTGTGAGACAGGCAGTTGTTGCAGTAGGGAATTCTTCTGAGCCATGGGAGATTCTGAATTACATTCCCATTCACTCTCCTAGATTAATGCCCAGAAGTGCAACCTTAAGGTAACCATAGAGGCACAGCAAGTCTTTTTTTCTCTTCTTACAGAAGTTTCAGGACAAATGAATTGGCATTTTTAATAAAAAAACACAACATGGTTGCAAAATTCAAATTTTTGCTCTCTGTATTAGGTAATATGTTTCTGGAAGCTTATGTTTTTGAAAGATCCCTGTAATTTTTCCAAACAATGCTCCTGAGTATCTTACATGGTTTTGGAGCTACTGAAATAATTCCAACAATAACAGTTCTGTTCTCCTCAGGCAGTTTTAATACCAAACCAAGTTTTCATTAGCCACATGGCTTGTATCAGCAATAGTGTGGCCAGCAGGACGACGACAGTGATCGTCCCTCCATACTCGGCACTGGTGAGGCCTCACCTCAAATCCTATGTTCAGTTGTGGGCCCCTCACTTCAAGAAGGATGTTGGAGTGCTTGAGAGTGTCCAGAGAAGGGTAACAAAGCTGATGAAGGGTCTGGAGCACAGGTCTGATGGGGGGCAACTGAGGGAGCTGGGCTTGTTTAGTGTGGGGAAAGGGAGGCTCAGGGGAGATCTTATGGATCTCTATACAACTCCCTGAAAGGAGTCTGTTGCAAGGTGGGGATCAGTCTCTTTTTCCAAGCTAGAAGATATAGGGCGAGACGAAATGACCTGTGGAAGTTGATTTTATATTTGGCATATGATGATAATTTTTTTTAATCAAACAGTTAGAAGACTATCTCCCTGAGGGAACTAAGATCAAAATGTACGTGCTTTTAAACTTATGTCTACATGTATTTAATGGCTATGAATAATTATTTCTAATTAATATTTTACATGAATAAAAACAGTTTAAGGGCAATCTATGGATGGAATACTTAATTTTATTTTGGTAGCACCTGAGAAAGTATTCAACCTTTGTTGGGCTATAACTGATTTGGAACAGTATTTAATAAAAGGACAAAACTTGGATGTTGACTGAGATTTAGACCCTGTATCTAACATTTCAGAAAGTAATTATAGTTTAGAGAACACCTATATTTCACTGACAGTGATATTTTGCATAATTAATTATGTATGAATTTATATAATGAATGCACTTGTGTACTACATACACAATATCTTGTGTATAATTGCATTGAAGATGCAGACTTTATGTGGAGACAGAGTATCAGTCACTGCTTTTCACATTTTGACTCACTAATCATCATCACTGTCTATATAGTGGCAGTATTTCCAGAAAATACCTATAGAAAACCTGTGTTCTTTCTGTATCAAGAAGACAAGCAAACCAGTACACAGAACTCAAAACTCTAATTATTAACAAACTTTAAGTATTTCAGTAACAACTAAAGACATTCTGACTTACAATCATGGACTAAACTTTACTTGTACCCTTGAATTCTGAGGGATATAAATATAGTTAAATAGTAGAATTTAAATAGTAGAATAAAAGGCAGTAATAAAATAATTATTTTTTTAAATATTAGGTATCTCTGACATATTTAGACTTCATACATAAAAAAGTTAATAAAGTATGCTGTTCTTCGTCAGTGTATCTTGAAAACATGCTTAAAAATTAAGACAATTCAAGAAAATAGTGGTTAGAGTGGTGACTATTTCTTTTGTAGCCATATATAATTTCTAAGCTAAATTATAAATTGAGTTTCTTATTCATGTTTCACTCATCAAGTAACCATTTACATTACAGAGGGCTACTTGCTAAAGGAGTAAGCACAGCGTAGTAGAATGCTGGGTGCACAGATAGCTTGATGTCTTTTTTTTTTAATTAGAAGACAGAAGTATTGCCCAGGGAGAGGGATGGCGAAAACTATGTTTATTTCCTCTTCCTCCCATAAGAACAGGCTATGACATGTATGAACATAAGTGTTTATGTGTGTGTGTGTGTGTGTCTGTATGTGTGTGTGTGCATGTATGCACTTCAAAAGTATTTTAAGAAAGCATATTGAATACAAATTAAAATATGTTCTTTACTAAATCTTCTGATAAATAAGGACAAGTTCTTCATCATGGTAAGTAACTGTTTTCAGTTAATTTCTAGGTTTTTCTAAGAGCATGAAATGTGGTATAGCATGAACCAAGGCTGGTTTTGGACTGATTTCAAGTACCAGTTTCATGTCTGAGATTGACTCAACTTTGCTCCACTCTTGTTTACAGTCTGTTGTTTTAAATATCTTTTTGCTCATATGAGAAACAATTGAATTTTTAGGAGGTCTTTATGGTTTGTCTTGGTCCAATCAAGCTGTGTAAGACTCAATGATAATTTTATTTGCATTGATTCCATGAAAAATTCAGATTTTGGCTAATTAATAAATCCTAATGAAGATGAATAAAATGTTAAATCACTGAAGATGGTAACTGAAGGAATTATTTCTTCAAGGTTATGGAACAGAGTAAAACAAATTGCATTTCTTATGTAAAAACATAATTTGATGATTTTTTTAATATACTTTTTTGGTTTATATTCTTTTTTAATAGCACATTAATTTTGTTTTTTGCAGAAATCACTTTTAACTGAAGTACTGCATTGTCACAGAATATGATACATTTTTTCAAATATTTTCAATTTGTTCTTCTTGACATTTTATGTTTATGTGCAGTTTGCATCTTTTTTGTTTTTCAATTTCAAATGTAACAGATTTTGACATTTTTGTTACATTTTTTTGTACTAGTGGTTTTTAATTTTTGAGAACCTGCTGGTTTTGAATTCTCTTTTTTCCCTTTATTCTCCTCCTCACTATGATCCCAGGAGCCAACACAAAGAAAAGCGCAGATGATATAACCAGTAATGATCGTGGTGAAGATGAAGGTATTTTTTGTTTTTTCAAAGCCTGATCCTGATGCATGAACATAAACTTTTCAATTTTTGTTATAATTATAATAATAATTATTGTTATTGTTATTGATGTTATTTCAACATGATTTTTAGTCCCTCATTTGCAGAAGCTCACCTCAGTGTGCTTCTTTGTTTTCTTCTTTAGAATTTACTTTCATTGTTTTTCTTTTTAAAATCCAAATTAGCATATAGATGACTGCAGCTCCTCTGTGACATAGGTGTAAAGTTTATTACTAAATATGTGTGAAGTGAGTAACATAAGTGTTATTTAAAACCACATACTTTCCCCCCTCTATTCTTTCTTAGGTTGGGAAAATGGAATTTAAAATCATGCATGTGGTCTTTTCCCTCCTACACGTTTTGTAAATTCACTTGTTTGAAATTCATGAAAAAATTCACATAAATCCTTCCTTTCACTTTCACTGTTTCCCCAGTGCACATGCTGTACATTGATGCAGTTGAATTGTGCTTTGTCTTTGCTATTTTTATTTACTTATTTATTTTTTTTCTCACAGGATGTGCTTTATTTCAGGACACAAAAATAAAGGAAGCTCTTGATGTTGCTTTATTGTTTTTTTCCTGTAATCAGCTAGCCTCTGAGACACATTCGTTCTGACTCTGACCACATTCCCACTGAAATCAGTAACAATCATTTTCATTGACTTCTTTCAAAGTTGGATTGGATTCCCTGAAAGGAAATGTTAAAAGTTCACAGTGAAGTACCCCAGAAAAGTTTTAGAAGGAAATACTTTTTTCCCTGTCTCGACACAGTGAATCTATTTAGGATTCACCAAAATATAAAAAAGTCGTGAAATCTTCCTCTATTCTCACCCTTCCTGTTTGCTGAAATTATACTGACAGTTTATTTTACCAAATTAGGAAAAAAAAATTAAATGAGAAAATAACAACTTTGGTTTTGAAGCAATGTGTTTCTAAATTCTCTCATGCTTGGGCAATCCAAAGTGTTATTCCATGTCTTTTTTTCCAGTTTTTTTTTATCTGACATCAGCTCAAATAACTTCAAAATATATGTCCTCTCTGTTTCCCTTATAATCCTACATACTGCAGTGAGGATACTATCACCTCTTTTCCAGGGAGTTCAGCTCAATTTTATCAACTCTATCCACATACAAAATATCATAATAAAAATCTCAGATTTTTGATTCACACTGGTTGCCTTCTGCTATACCACCTTCATTGCTGAATTACACAATTTCTTATAACACAAAAATGCTGTGCAGAGTACTCTAAAATTACTCTGTTATTTTCTGATTATCCCCTTCCTATTTCTGTGCAACCTATGCTTTTTTCAGATGGTGGTATTATCATTTCTATGCCAAATTTGGAAGTTAATTTTAAAGCAAAGGACAAATAACAAACAAAACAAAAATTGCTTAATAAACCTAAAGATAAGTATTAGATTATGAACACATTTTTATTCAGACTTCTTTAGGAAATGTTAGGGTTTCATTATTAACAAGGGTATTCACTTCAGATCCATGCACATAAAGCATGGAGCTAATTTCATTTATGTTGAAGCTAATCATGTTCCCGTTGAAGGGAAAGAGGAAACCTCCAATTGAGCGGTGAAAGATTCAACCCTGAGAAAGAACTATATAATAAGGAGGGATTACATACAACAAATCATGCCATGAGACTTGGGGGGGACAGAAGGGAAAAGTAATTCAGTAACACAAGTCATTGTGTTAAATGACAGCTGCATTCCTTTTTTTGAGGGCTTAGTTGTGCCTTTGGAAAAGAAGCACTTTTACCTACTTTGCTGAAAATGCTGAGAATAAAAAAATACATCCACTAGAATGCACCTCATTGCTTTATATGATGTGTAATAGCTGTGTTACTTTTTTAGTCATTGGAATTAAAAGGGTCTTATCACAAAAACTTTTGTTCTGTTGGTAAAGTACAAGGCCTAAAATACTATGTGTTAAGTATGTATCTTTTCATATAAATGAGGCAAAACTAACAAGCCTTAAACTCTGACAAGTTGTACATTGGAGCCTGGACATACACTCCTACACTCAGCTGGAAATTCATGATATTTAAGGTAGTACATACACATGAGTAAAATAAAAATGAGATATAGGAATTTGACCAGTGAAAATTTCCCTTTATGTATGTTCAAATTAGTTCCACATATACAAAGCATTAAATATCTGGTACCCCATTGCTGATCACATTTTTTGTGTCTCAAAGTATTTCCTAACGAACTTGGGGGGAAGGAAGAGTTTTGGAAGGTTTTCAAACCCAAGTCCTTGTCTTCTAGATGTTTAGCTCCACTTCTCCACTCTTCAAAATATGCCTATCCTGCCCAAAAGAGAACACTGCTTTTCCTTTTTTTTTTTTCTCAAATCCTGATTGAATAATCAGAGATTCTGATTTTTCTTGTATGTTTTGCTGTATACTTGAAAGAAGTACTCTGATTCCTTGCAGATACACTGAATTATTTGTAAAATGTTTGCATATCTAATGGCGGCTTGCTAAATTGCTCTCTACTTTATAGAGGATCTTAGCCCCTGTTCCCACTGTTTTTGTAGAGAACGTAAGTTCCTAATCTAGATATCCTGAATCATCTCTGGCATCAGGAGCCTAAATATACTCCAAATCATTGATTAGTGCATCTTTTTAATGCACTTTGAAATATCAAAATATTACTGTCAATCTCATTTACCTTCCTTTTAGAAATAAAGACCCAACTGTTTACCTGTTTGAAAGTAGTCAAGAGTGGTTTTCATATACAAAAGATCAACAATACCCTTAATTCAAGGATGTTCTTTGATGGTTAGGTACCATGACAAGGAAAAGTACTATAAAAAAGACATAGTTTGATTTAAATAAAAAAAAAATCTGGGCCATGAATTCACATAAATCCTCTCTGTTAACTCCTAGGGTATTTGAAAGAAGGAACAGTCCACTATGTTTTCTTCTATCAGAACTATTTGATTTTGTGATATTATCTTTTACTGAACTATTAGGAATACAACTTCAACAGTTATGTCCCAGTGAGGAATGGGAAAGTATGGATCATTACTGTAATTTCATTATTAGGTGCACAGATATTTCTAAGATGTCATATACTTGAATGAGAATATTCTAAAAAAACCAAGATTATTCCATAATTTGATTTTCCTCTTTATGCTTTGAGATGTTTATATTCAAATTAAATTTCTTGTCATTTTGAAGGCATTTCAAGTGTTCTGAGAACATTTCAGAGGAAATAGTATTTGAAATTTGAAATTATAAATACTAGGCTTGTAGTATGATCCTGAACTCTGTAAGCTAACTGATTAAAATGGTGGTGATGACATTGAAAACATAGGAAATAATTAAGACTATTTTTAGCACTGTTATAAATTGCTAATACCATTTTCCTTATTTTTTTATTACTTTATTGTGTTTTCCTTACTTGAATTTTTTCAGACATTCATGATCAGAACAGCAAGAAACCCGTTATGGTCTACATCCATGGTGGATCTTACATGGAGGGTACTGGCAATATGATTGATGGCAGCATTCTCGCAAGTTATGGAAATGTCATTGTTGTCACTATCAATTACAGGCTGGGGGTTTTAGGTAAGTGATTCTTTTCTTCATAGAAATACTTACATAGAAATATTTTATTGCTGAATTTTTCTATTGATCAATCAGAGGCCCTTGGGTCAGTTTCTGTTTTAAAAGAGACCAGTCTCACTGATAGATTTTGAATTCTGTTCAATATTTTTTGAAAACTGGGCTAGACTACATTCTTTTTTGACAACTGCCTTCACCTTAGACAGAAATGACTGGAAATGTGTAATGTTTCAAGAACTAGTATCTTTTCTTATTAAAATCATCTTGATTCTGTGTAAAAAAAAAAAAAAAAGGAAGAAAATTAATCAGGAATGAGTACTCACCCATTCCAAAACTGTAGGCGGTGATAGGAAGAGGGAAAATGTTACTATATAGCTTCATTTATTATTTTTGTGTGCAAACTGTTTTTTAGAGCAGAGGACATAGAGGTAATACAGAAGAGAAAGGCTATATACCCTGATGGAATTTATGTTGCAAGTAATAGGCAATCAAGGGGTTTCAAGGAGTACTGTGAAATTATCTTCCTAAATATAAGGAACTTCATAATCGTGAATTATAATATTGAGAGAAATTAATACTGCTGTCTTTCAAACAGGAAAAAAATAGCTGCATCTTCTTGACATAAATATTCCTCTGTCACCATTAGACTGAATAACAAAATAACCTTAGATCTATGACAGTTGATCAAAAATCTTTTCTACCTTTTCTGTTATTCCAGTTTCTGCATGTTAGCATGTACCAAACTTTTGTCTAAATTAAGGTTTATTTATCTATTGAAGTTCTCCTTTCACACAGGAAAATAAAAAAAAAATGCAGATAAAACCAGGCATTAGAAATGTTTTTCATCTTAATGAAAAAGCTTATAGTTTGTATAGAACAGCATATAGAATGCTCAAATGCTCATATTTCTGGCATTTTTGATACACAAGGTAAGGTATAGTTATTTAGTTTATGTGGCTTTTATAAGGATTTTTGATCCTGTGTTTCTTAATAGCAAAGCTGATCTATATTCTTGACACGTACTATTTCAGAACACAGGGAACTTCTTTTGCTGAGTTATCTGTTCATATTGTTAATGCATTTAAAAACTTTATAGTTCATCAGAGTACTGAGAATTTTTTTCTTGTCCCTGATTTTGAGTCCTCTTTAAATACAAAAGAGCACTTTTTTTCTATGATGAAAACAGATTTAAATATAAAGTCAGAATTATAATGAGATATTTTGGTATATTTATGCATGCAATCTTGGTGCTCAGAGAAAATAAAAAAAAAAAAGACAAAAAAGTAAGAACTCAAAACACAAAAAAATGAATTACTGTTTTTGTTGTTGTTGTCAAATGAAGTGTATACCCAGGAACTCAGTAGTAGTTATTTATCTGTAAAAAAGGTTATTTAATGGATCTCTTAAAAGGTTTTCTCTTGATTTCTTAAAACTAACATTATCGAAGGATAAAAATTATTATAAGTGGTTTAAAATGTTTCATTGTCCAGCTGGCTCGTATAAATCTAAATGAAAAGGTACAATGTTTGCATAGGTGAATTGTTATTTTATGTACTTATATTGAAAACAAAATAATAGAAGGAATCAGAATGCTATATTTTTATATTGTGGCATTCAGGAAGAAAGACACAATAAAGAGGCATTCATATGAGAAACTGAAATATAATAATCAGGATTTTAAATGGATTAGGAAAAATACAGTGCTATATTTGGCATTAAATATTGCTTCTCAGCAGTGGCAAATGTAACTTTCGAGACTGTGGAATTTATTCTTTATTACAAAAGTCTATGTTTGACTTAGAAAAACAAAGATATTTGGAATATGTGTATAGCACTTAAAAAAACAAAGGAATTGTGTTTTATGAGTATATTTAGGTTTTCCTGCGGGAAATGTAAATGTGATCGCTGAGAACTCACTGGGTTCTGCCTAGACATTGGAAGATGGTAGGTGAATTGCATGTATTTTTGACTAGTTTCAAAAGTAAAAGAAAAAGAAAGCACAATTTTCTTCAGATGAACAACCATGTGGAAAACAAACAATTATTCATAAAAGTTAAAAAAGTAGTATAATTATTATGACATAGAGTTTGAAGGTTAACAATATTTGTATCCTTTTCTTCTAGTCTGGATTATTGAAGGTTATATTTTGCTTAAATCCTGTGTGTTTCAAATGCATTTGATTTCTAAGTTTATACATGAAATCAAATTCAAACCTGTTGTTAATGACAGAGATGTATAATTCTATCACTATTATCTCATCCTGTGATGAAGAAATATGCATTAACTTGATCAAATGCATATCTCTAGGAAAATTATTACTTGAATGGATTCTGAACGGTATACTCTCCAAAAATGTTAGGTCTGTTCTTGAGGCACATTAAATTATTTTTCTTTCAGTCTATATGGTGCAATTAACAGCAGTAGATACAAAAAATATTAGGACTGCATAGATAATCACTGGATGATGTTAGACAGACAAATTGGATTGGAAGGGGCCTTCCACGACCAAATAGTCCAACCCTACTGTCATAGGAAGGGACATCTGCTACTACATCAGGTTGCTCAAAACTCCAACCTGACCTTGAACACTTCCAATGATGGGGCATCCACTACTTCTCTGGGCAACCTCTTTCAGTGTCTCCCCACCCTCATCACAAAAGATTTCTTTTGGCCATGTTAGACCTTGGTTAAAAGTCTCTCCATCTTTCTTATAAGCGCCCTTTGTATATTGAAAGGCCCTAATAAGGTCTTACAGGAGCATTGAACAGACCTGATTCAACCTTTCTTTATAGGAGAGGTGTTCCAGCCTTCTGACCATTTTTGTGACCCTCCTCTGAACCTACCCTAACAGGTCCATGCTTTTCTTGTGTTGAGGACTGCAGAGCTGGACACGGTACTCCAGTTGGGGTCTTTCAAGACCAGAGTAGAGGGGGAGAACCGCCTCCCTCAATCTGCTGACCACACTGCTTTTGATGCAGCCCATGATGTGGTTATCTTTCTCGTCTGCAAGCACATATTGCTGGCTCTTGTCCAATTTTTTCATCCACCATTATTCCCAATCTCTTCTCTGCAGACTTATTCTCAGTCCATTCACCTCCAGTCTGTACTGATACTAGGGATTGCTCCAATATGGGTGAAGGACCTTGCACTTGGCCTTGTTGAACTTCTTGTGGTTCACACTGGTCCAGTTTTCAAGCTTGTCAAGGTCCAGTCCTTCTGCATGCATCCCTTCCCTCTAGCATGTCTAGTAAAACACTCAACTTTGTGATGTTCACAGACTTCCTAATGGTACACTTAATCCCGCTATCTATGTAATTAATGAAGATATCTGTTTAATTTATTGGCAACAGTGTTATGGTGGATGTTATAAAATTTCTTAAAAACATTCAGGTAGATAACAATTACTCTTTCCTTGTGTATTGATGGAGTCACATCATTGTAGATGGCCACTCAAAACTGTAGATCAGCCAGTCATGATTTGCCCTTGGTGAAGCCATGATGCTGTCTCGAATCACATTTCTGTCTTCCATATGCTTCAGTATAACTTCCATAAGGATCCATTCCATGATCTTATTGGGCATGGAGGTGAAGCTGACTGGTCAGTAGTTCCCAGGGTCCTCCTAACATCATTTTTGAAAACAGGTGTGATGTCTCCTCAGTCACTGGGGCCTTCCTCTGTTTCCCATGGCTTTTCAAATATAGTGGAAATTGGCTTAGTGACTACATCTGTTATTTCCCTCAAGATCCTGGGATGCATTTTATTGGGCCCCATGGACTTTTGTATGCTCAGGTTCCTCATGGATCTACAATGGGAGGACCTTAATTCCCCCAGTCTCTACCTGAAGGTTCAGGGATTTGACAGATGTGGGAAAAGCAATTACCAGTGAAAACTGAGGGGTAAAATATTTTTTAGTACCTCAGTCTTTTCCACAGCATTTTTCACTAGTTCTCCTCTCTTATTTATTGGGGGAGTACATCTTCCTTTTCTGAGCAACATACTGTTTTGAGCACCAGGACTGTAGAAGCCTTTCTTGTCATTTCTTCATATTCCTCACCAAATTCAGCTCCAACTGTGCCTTAGTTTTTCTGGTCTCATCCCTATACGTCTGGACATCATCTTTATCTTCTTTCTAGGATATGTGTCCCTGGTTCCCCTGACTCAAAGTCTGGTTATAACTGAGAAACTGAAAATACTAGTCTAAAATTAATGAAAATATACAGACATCCTAGTCAGAAAAAAAGCTTTTTTTTTTTTTTCTCTGATTTAGCTGTAACATGGTGACATCCAGGGTTATAAAACATTTTAACTGAATTATAGAGTTCATCTCGATCTTTTCTCGATCTTTTCTTCTTGTATCTGGCTAAAATCATGGCTGGGCTTTGCGAACGAAGATTTGGGAAGGGCTCTACCCACATTTGCTACAAGCGCGCTGGTGGCTAAAGAGGCCAATGCGAGATAGACAAGTCCGGTTGCAAAAGGCACAGCAGAAAGACTCCTTGGATGGAGAGCTTTCGGAAGACTCCATAAAAGAGTCTGGCGAAATAAACACCTGAAGAAAAGTACAAAGATCAGTGTTTACAGAGCCATTGTGCTGTCTACTCTTTTATATGGGTCCAAATCATGGGTCATCTACTGCCACCACCTGCAAGTCCTAGAACGCTTCCATCAACTCTGTCTCCATACAATCCTAAACATCCACTGGTCAGATTATGTGACTAATATGTCTGTTCTAGAACAGGCAGCAGTTACGAGTATTGAGGCCGTGTTGCTGAGAATCTGGCTAAAATATAACTCTTTAAATTATCCACTGAACAATGTTTATCTGTAACTCCAGCATACTCCCCCTCTTAGAGGACTGCAGAGCTGCTCTGGGAATAATTTCCTCATCTCTCTGTCTCTCTCTGTGTTCAAGTAGCACCACGAAAAAATAGCAGACAGCTGGATTCAAGACTTTTGAACCTTTAAATTATCCCTCTCTTTCCTTTGATTTAAGTATTTCTAGAATTTCCTGAGATTTCTAGATCCCCAAGAATGCATGCAGCAATAATCTGCATTGTTGATGTTATTTAGAAGACCATATTTTTCCTTTGAGTATAAGTTTGCATTTAGCAAAATGCATTCCATGGGTAGGCTCCTTTTGGGACAATAAAATAGAAAGATTTAGCTTTTTCTTCTACTTATTCTAGTGAGCACTATTCAAAAAGTGGAATGCTGCAGTACTGTGTTTAATTACTTGTTCACTTTAAGATTTGTGAAGATGCTACCTTGCCCAACTGAGCAGCTTCTGTTCCTACTCATACCTCACCACAATGGTGACTGAAGATTCTGCTGGAACTAGAGGGAATTGTTAAATTGTCCCAGTGCAAGGTAGTGCTCCTGTATCTTGAAAACTTAAATTCTGTAACACACAGAAGTTTAAATCCAGTTGTCTCCCCACTCCTTACTACATGATTTGAGCACTGTGTATGGTGACTCTATTTTTTTATAATATATTTAAGTTATTCAACCGTTGAGCTGAATTTTCAAAATTCCCAAACTATTTAGAGAGTTATTTAACAGAAATAATAGAAATTCATCAGAGTGGTTGGATTAGGCAAAACAGATATCCTAATTGAAAATAGGTTCTAATATTACAAAAAGTGGGATGTTTTGAATGATGTGGCTCAGTCTAGATACTGCTCAATTCCTCTTCAGTATCTACATTCTTATTCTTCATGGATATGCTTTAAGACGTAACAACATCTTTCCACCCTAGCTATAGACACTGTCTTAGTGCCTTTTTCAGGATTATATTGGCAGGAAAAATACAAAAGAGGGATTAATGTTTAGTATTGTTTTACAGTGACATGACCTGGATTATCTGTCTCATAGTGAGGCTTCAATTTGCTGTTTCCTTGTTTAGCTTGTGTAGCGGTAAAAATTAAATCTGACAACTTACCCTCGCTCAAAAAAACCTGAAAAACCAAAACAAAAACAAACCTCAAAACAATAAAATCAAAGCCCCAAAGCCCTAGCACTTTTTTTATTCAGTTAAATTTCATCATAGTGTTACACACTTTGAAGAAAAATATTGAAGCAATCTTCAAAAAGTTACCATATTCAAAGATGAACTTGATCTTGTGTGAGCTGTTAAAGACAAAACCAGAGAAGATTTCTAGAAATATGAATCAGGCAGTTGGAAGCCAGAGTCTTATTACAGAAAAAATGGAAAGCCAAAACCTGAGATGAATTCTAGAAATATGGATGAGGTATTTTGAAAGCTGGAGTTAAATGAAACATCTACTGCAGTAAAATGAGACACACTCAGAGTTCAAAATTGTAAAATTGACTTAGCATTTCTGAGACTCCTGCACTTTAACATTTTCTTCCTCTTACAATTCCAAATCATGTAGATAAAGATAGACTATCTCTCATTTATCTTTCTTTTTGGCAATAAACATCCATTTAAAGTACTCTGTCTGCAAAGGCTGTACTTCTTTTTAGCAGATATTATATACACATGCAATTATAACTCTTTATAGGTAACCAATTTACAAGGAGGCTCCATACTTCAAGTTACTGAGAACCTCAGCTTTTTTATTTCACTGAGTACCTGTTTGTAAATTAAAACACTGAAATAGTGTATGTTTGAAATGTACTGCTTATGATTTGACTAACCATTAGAGTTCTCTTCCAACTGAACTACATTCAGTTCTATTCTATTCTATTCTATTCTATTCTATTCTATTCTATTCTATTCTATTCTATTTTATTCTATTCTATTCTATTCTATTCTATTCTGTTCAGCAGTAATCAAATCAAGCAAGCAATATATGACCTTATGAGTCAGATTTTTTTTGTGTTGGTGGTGTACAATACTCTACAATACGTCGAATTTTATCTTCAATAGTTTAATTATTGAACAGAATTACTCTGCATTTTAAATTTTGATATGAAGGTATCTGTTCCCTTTGTGCCTCTATACAGCCCTCCTCTACCTCCACTCGATTTCCACAGGAAACTTAGAAGTGATCTGGTAGAAAAGGCCAGAGGTAGTACAACATGGGAATGACCCAGGAGCTGGAGTGTGCTGAGTAAATCACAGTTTCATGCTTACACAAGAAAGAAGGTTTATTTAAGCTCATTAATCTTATTCTGAATGTTTACATTGTTGAAGCCAATATAAACTTCACTCCATTGCCTCACCTATCTCTAAGCTTCATGCAGATTTCCTGGCCAGTTTGGTCCCTGGCCTGTCTTCTCAGCTGGCTAATAATTGTGTTAGCTAACATCAGTTTACGTAGCTGATTTTCTAGTTCAGTGTAACTCCTAACTTCCCAGAAATGACACCTGTAACTGCCATTGCTATCAACATGTTTTTCTAGACATTGGAATTATGATCTTTGATAATTCTTTTTTTTTCTATAAATCTTATATTTTTCTCTTATTGTAAATCTATTATTAAGTCACAGAAATTGTATTTGCGCAAATACAGCTCATAAACTCTACCCATATCCCGTTGGGTTTGGACTGTCATGTCACTGCATCTTCCATTTCAAACATCAGAAGCAATATGTACATTCACAGAGTTTCTAAAATCAGGTATATTCCTTTTATTGAGTGAGCACATGGTACTGCTGTGATTGTGTCTTACAACCACAAATGCACTTATCAGCTTGTTCTGCACTCATGTGCCTTATTTTTACAGCATCTGAAGCTGTGTAACTTCTATGTAATTCTGTAACAGGGCAAGTATGGGCATTCTTGAAATGTAATTTTTGAATTTAGCAAGAAACTTTTGACAGAGACTTCCTCTTACCTAAATGCAACAAAATCTGCTTCCTCCAGACTTAATGGATTGATGCGGTTGACTTAGCTAGTAAAATATGGTCTCATAAAATAATTTTAATCATAGCCTATATAGTAAAACAGACCAAAAAGCTACAAGACAATGTAAAAGAAGAGAAAAGGATATGATTTTTAGGTAATTCACTGCATTTTGGCAGTTCAGTGAGCACATGGATGCTTGTACATCACTCTGAACATCCTTTCTTTAAGAACATTTTGTATTAACTAAGATTTATAATACATTCTTTTCACAAGTTTGTAACTACTGTATGTGAAAGAATTAGAAGTCTGTGTTTTGAAATTATGTATTTATACCAGGTTTTGGCAGTGCAAGAAGAGTGTCCTGATTTAATGAACACCTTCATAAATTAGGAGTATCTGTTACTTGTTCCGTCTCTTTTTGAGACAACTTCTTACATTAATATTCAAATATGGATAGAGTAGCTGAACTTTCAATGGACAACAGTGAAGGCTTCTATATCGTTATAATAAGTATGTGCAGAACACCCAATCAGATGTTGATCCTTCAAAGAAACAGTCTGATCATATGCATTAGATACTTCCAAAGGAAGAATCAAATGCACAAAATGCTACATGTATTGATATAAATGTGTTACACGCAATTTTGAAAAGTAGATAAAGTCATTTAGAATCTAACAAACCAAAAAGCTATTTTTCAAAACATTTCTTAAGGTTACCTGTAAAAAAAAATGACAGTGAAAATATAAAAAATGCTGGTATAGTAATTATAACTTGTTCAAATCCCTGTAACTCTTTTGAAACTCACAAACATTTAGACTCATTTCTTGTGAGGTATATTTTGATGTAATTGAAAGCTTACTTGATAAAATTTCTGAACATGAATTGTTGTCACATTGACTGAATTCTGTTTTCATGGTATACTTTAGTATTAAGATTTTTTACATATACATATATACATAATCCATATAAATTTTGTGGTAATTCCATAGTTAATCAGTTTATACAAAAGACATGGTTTTATAAAATATAATTTTTTTTCTGAATATTGTGTAAAGAGTAGAGTGGCAGAATCACGTTCCTTGACCTGTTGGTCACAGCTCTCTTGCTGCTTTTTTGTGCCTAGGGCACAGTTGGGTTTCTGGGCTGCCACATCACATGACTGGCTCATGGCCAGCTTTTCATCCACCTAAACCTCCAAGTCCTTCTTCACAAGGCTGCGGTCAATGAGTTCTTCTCCCAGTCTGCATTCATGTCTGGGATTGCCCTGACTCAGGTGCAGCACCTTGCACTTGGGCTTGTTGAACCTCATGAACCCATTTCTAAAGCTCTTTATAAGAGTTGTCTTGAATATTGCCCATAATCTCCATTCTTCATTTATTTTTTTCTTTTTAAAATTTGGTATGCTATACATAAGTTCTCTTGTCAGCTTGGATCAAAAGAATTTTATTCACTGAAATCTGAAACTTTATTTTTGACTTTATGTCATTCAAAAGACATTTAAAGTTTTAAGATGTTGTTATATAACATTATATAATTTAGAGCATCAGTCTGAAATGCAATGATGATATAGTGATAATACCTACATTGTTTGTATTGAGCTTATACAGAAAAAAGAACTGTGGATGAAGTAGAAAAAGAACTGTGGATGAAGTTCAAGTGCACTGAAGTCAACAAAAAATTTACTGCTCAGCTCAAATGGGTCAAAATTGAAATGTACTTAATCCCTGTATTTCATAAAAAACCACCAACCTGATAGTCTGTGTTTAAAAGCAGTTTTTTTATAATTTTCTCAAAACTGCATCATAGAATCATAAAATCATATAATACTGGAAGGGACCCACAAGGATCATCACAGTCCAACTCCTGGCCCTTCACAGGACACCCTAAGAATCACATCATGTGCCTGTTGTCCAAACGCTTCTTGAACTCAGACAGGCTTGGTGCTGTGACCACTTCCCTGGGGAGCCCGTTCCACTGCCCAATCACTCTTCCGGGCAAAGAATCTTTTCTAATATACAACCTAAACAGCTTCATGTAATTCCCTACGTACTTAGTATACCTTCAAACCCTGCATCCAAGTCATTTATGATGCTGAAGAACACTGGGCCTAAGATGGAGCCCTGCAGAACCCCACTAGTGATATAACCCCATTTACTATAACCCTCTGCACCTGACCCGTCAACCAGTTGCTCACCCATGCCATGAGATGTTTATTCAGCTGTCCAGAAAGATGCTGCGAGAGACATGCTTTTAATATTATTATGAAGATCCTTACTGACTAAAATAAATGCATGTTAGATCTTTAATGTTTTAGGAAATCCTCCATAATTGCAAGGGATTGCAATATTTTATACAGAAAATAGAAAAAAAAAAGTGAAGTGTAACTTAATCTAACCATCCCTTGAAAATGAACCTGTTAACATAATCAGAATGACAAAAGTGTGTGTGAGGTAAATGTCATTATGCTGCTCACAAGGAGGCAGGGGAGCATCATGCAGTGGTTCATAGATTTAAAAGTTGTATGATTACACCAGCTAATTAAATGTACTCTTGGAAGGATAGCACAAAACAAAATCATTTTTTCCTAAATTATTTCAGACCTCCCATGTAATTCCTTGCAATCACAGACTGGCAGACACTGAAGGATCAAAATATGTTTACTGCTTTGCAATGCCTATTCATACAGTATATGAATATAAAGTATACACAGCTAAAAATATGCTTCCAGTGTGATTTGGGGGTTTCCACTTTAGAATAGACAATTTTTTTTTTTTATGCTTTAATGGCTCCAAAAGCCTCTGTAAGGTATCTGAGAATATTGAATGAATAAAGCTTTTCTAGTGATGGATGTAAAGTGTGTTATTCAATAGATATCTGCAGGTAAAGGTTAGCAGCTGAGAAAAGCCATCCATTTTCATCTTTTTGCTTCTGCTTTTTAATTGAAAATTATTATTTCCATTTAGGGAACCAAAATAATTTGTTCTTTTGGCTTTCATTAGTGCCAAGTCTCCTGCAATTGCACTGGTTCATTTAAAGCTTTACATTGATTAGGAGAACGCCTAGCAGTACAGGATGTACTAAAATGACTGTTGAGAAACTGGGAAGAAAAGAAACAGTTTTAGAATTTTCCATTTTTTTTCTTCCTTATTTCTCACACAGTCTGTGGATTGTATTATGTTTTTTGCCTAAAAATAAGTACCCTCACTTTGGAATCTAGGAAGGGGTAAAATAAATACCTATACTTCAGCAGAATTTAAGAGAAGAGAATAAAACCAGAAGGAACATAAGTTTCCTCATTGATACTATCATAATTTGCATAAAGTCAGATCTTAGACATCTAAAGAAAATCAAAACCAGTCTCTGTAAATATAATGAATAAATTTGTGTTTTAATTTCTACTAGAAATGTTAAATCAATGTTTAGCACTCAGGTATGTGACTATTTTTGAACAATATCATAAGTATGACTTTTCATATTTCATTTGTGTTACATGTAAAAGAAATAATGTCTGATTGTAAATATTTGTACTCTGTGAAAATATTTTTGCATTTTAATAGCAAGTAGGTACCTAACTCCCTTATGTCTCTGTTATGCTCCCATCAATTACGACTAGTTGAGTTTCTATCAAAAGGTATTTCAGACAAGTAAAAAATAAATAATACAGTGCTTTACACAGGTTACCTAGCCCAAAACCAAACAGCACACTGAGGCTAATTAATCATGAAAAAAATTTCATGCTCATATACTTTCAGTGGGATCCCTTTAGTCCCTAGAAATATATAATCAGTGAAACTCTTCTTCTGTTGAGAATCTTTTAGGAAGAAATACTGTCATTAAAGCTTTATGCCTTTGATACAGATGACTTAATTACTGTAAACCTCTAGAAGATTTAACTGTAAAGCTTCTTAACTTTTCTTTTACCAAAGAAATATCAGAATTCCTGTTTCTTGGACAGAGGGGAAATAAAACAGCAACCAAAAAATCTCAGTCTCTGTCTGCTGTTCTTATTTTACTGCAGAAAGTAGGAGGAATCAAACACATATTCTGCCCCAGATTCTTAATTGTTTTAATCAAGGACTTGGATTAGTCCTTGATAAAAATACAAGGAATTAAATTCTGAATATCCTTGAATAAAGGGTAGCTTACAGATGTTGCACTCCCAAAATAGAAGAGAGAACAAGCTATGACTCATAAGGTCCTAATTTCATCTTTACTTTCCCTTGCTCTTGGGAGAAATTATATTGCTTCAATTGATGACTTCTCAAAGAAGAAAAAGATTTCTCTTTTCTTCTGACATGGATTACAGTTGACAAATAGGGCAAACCTGTTTTTCCATAGTAGTAGCGTGACAGGAGAATAATTACTTTTCTCCATACAACCACAACCATGATCTCTGATCCAATTTACACCATTAAGTCTCTTAGGACAAAACCATGTTGCTGATGGTTGGTTTATCCAATGCCGTGAGTGCCCACGTCTGTGACTGCAGCTTCTGTCCATGGCACAGAAATTATTAAAAGTGTGAAGAAAAAAAAGAACTTCCTTTCTGTTGTGCATGAAATTAAGAGCTGTCAGATTGGCACCAACAGAGCCAGGAACTTTGGAATGGTTTTGCCCTCACACCTCATAATGAAGGCGCAATACAGCTTCCACCTTGCAATGTACTTGCTCAGAGCTCATGGCTCTTTGTATCTTATGTAAATGCATAGTTTTCACTTAACACTTTTTCTTCATCTTCATTTGCAAATGCTGCAAATCTGTTTTTAAAAAAGAGCATTTTAATCACTTACCTGAGTGCATGGAAGTTTCTACTGTTTGTCAGAAGGAGAATTTAAATGGGACCTTTGTGAAAAACCTATGGACTCTCATTTATTTGAGCCCATTCACCAGCTTTGTTACCCTCCTCTGGACACATTCTAGGACCTTCACATTCTTCCTAAATCATGGGCCCAGAACTGTACAGTACTCAAGGTGAGGCCACACCAACGTTGAATATAGTGAGATAACTGTCCCTTCCAAATGCTATGTTTTGGTGCACCCTGGGACGTGGTTTTCTCTCTTGGCTGCCTTGGCACCCTACTGACTCCTACAGAGTCTGCTGTCAACCAGCACCCCGAGATCTCCTACTGGAGGGCTACTCTCTAGCTGCTCCTCTCCCAGTATATACCTGAAGTTTTTCCTGTGATTCTAGTCAAGGCTCAGTTGAAATGCAAGCTAATTTTATGGACATCTTTGTATGCCTACTGAAGCCAGATAGTCATGCCTGTGGCTGATAAAAGAATAAAATCTAGCTAGCCTTCTACTTTTCTATGAGTGTTGCTGATTTCTTTTATCTCTTAGGCACCTTTAAAAATCTAAAAAATAATAAAAATGTTATTTAATAAAAATCTATCTTCATAAGCTATAGTTTTGTGTAAACTCAATATTTTACCCCCTGTGTGGCCTTCACAGAGGATATGAACATGGACAAAATTTATGAGAAAATATTCCAGAGATTTCATTCAAATACAATCTTCTAAAAGAGAAACTTTATAGTGAAGAAAAAATACGTTCCACATGCCTTCCAAAATAACATAGAGCTTGAATTATTGTTTCTTCTTCATAACTGTGTTAAATATATTCAATAACCAATGGGACAAATTTTTCTCACTTTTATGATGAAATCCTCCTGCTGTTTAAATCAATAGGACTTTTACCTTTCAATTTAAGACATCCAGTTTTCACCTTCAGATTGCTTTCCTTAAAAGGCAATATCTTCTCTTACTGCAGAGAAGGTCTTCCTTTTATTTTAATAACTTGATTCCTGTCATTTGCAAAGATCATAACAGGAAGCAAATCACTCCAAAAAAGAAGTATCTCAGTCTAGTAATCAGTTACCTATATAACTGAATTATCAAGGACAAATTGCCTGCATCTTTCCCTCTGTCAAAAGGTGATACCTAAAAGAAGACAAAGTTCCCATATCCAGAAACACCTTCTACATCATTTCAATGAAGAAAATTTACATTTAGAAACATAAAAAAATCAGTCACCACAGAACTTCTAAGTTGGTGGCATTTTACTACAAACATTTTTGTTTTTTTCTGAAGGCAGTACTCAAAATGCATGACTTTCATATACCCTGCCTGAGGGAAATTAAATTGATGTCTTGGGGAAATGAATCATCTATATAATTTTCTATTTATAAGAAGAAGTAAATGGAAGACAGGATCAGAAAAGTCATATAGTCATAGATTCACAAAATTACCTGGATTGGAAGGGACCTTAAAGATCATCTAGTTCCAACCTCCATGCCACAGGCAGGGACACCTTTCACTAGACCAGGTTGCTCAGAGCCCCATCCAACTTGGCCTTGAACGCTACCAGGGATGGGGCATCCACAGCATCTCTGAGGAACGTATTTCAGTGCCTTACCATCCTCAAAAAAGAATTTTTTTCTAATACCTAGTATAAACTTACTCTCTGTCAGTCCCTCTCCATCTTTCCTGTGGGCTCCCTTCAGATACTGGAAGACCCCAATTAGGTCACACTGAAGCCTTTTCCTGGCTGAACAATCCTAATTCTCTCAGCCTTTCCTCATAGAAGATTTGCTCTGTCCCTCTAATTATCTTCGTGGCCCTCCTTTGGACTCGTTCCAACAGGTCAATACCCTTTCTGTGCTGGGCACCCCAGAGCTGGATGCAGAACTGCAGGTGGGGTGTCACCAGAGCAGAGTAGAGGAGCAGAATCACCTCCCTCAACCTACTGGCCACACTGCTTTTGATGGAGCCCAGGATACAACTGGCTTTCTGGGCTGCAAGCGCACAATTCCAGCTCATGTCCAGCCTCTCTTTTACCAGCACCTCCAAGTCCTTCTCAGCAGAGCTGAGAAAATGAGAACTAGTGATGTTTGTCACATATAACTATATATATGACATGTATATAATATAATATATTTTACTTAGGAAACAGCTGAAAATCTTCCCTTTTTTGGTAAGTGAAACATGCTTACTGTTATTTATAGGAAAAACAAGACTGCGTGAAAAAATACGAGCAGGGTCTTTGGCTAGTCTCACTGATCACTACCACATAGCATTGGTCAAAATGTCATGGAAGCAGACTGGTTTAGCAGAAAGCTCCTTTCCTCAAGAGTACAGTAACAAAAGTTGGACTCAGCATGCTTCTAAGCAAATTGGGATTTTCTGACTTTCCTTGCTTTTTATTTGTAAGGACAACTGCAGGACCATCTTGAACTATACCAATATTCGAAAAACAGCATCCAATTCAGTGTGCTGTAAGTTTGTATTCCAGATATTTGTTTTCCACTTTTCCAGCTTTTTTTTTTCCTTGATTCTTCCCAGATATAGAAAAATCAATCAAAATTATTTACCAGTTGTGACATCCTAGAAGTGACAAGGCTTACCTGCAGATGTTAAACAAATTTGGTTTTGTTGTCTGTAAGCAACTACCTATACTTTAGCAACTGGGACATTTTACAAAATTTGCAAAACATTCAAAAACATATTGGTTTAAGGAAGGTAGGTGTTTTGTCCATTCACCTTGAATTCTGCATACATGGATTCTTTTAAAGGGGAGGAAATTACACAGTTCTCTTCATGTCTAGGCTTGCAAGACAGTTGTTTGGAATGTTAAAAAAATATATGGGAGATGTACTGAAAGTGCAGTTAGAACTTCAACTTTCAAAAAAAATTATGAAGGAAGCAGTACTTATATATCTTACTTTTTAGTTTTCTCAAATGTATTATAAGCTACAGTTTAGGGGATAACTCAGAATTTTGAGCATTAGACACCCCAAAAATTATCAAATATTTACTTCTATTGCTTTATAGTGAATGTGAGATGGAATAATATTAACAACTTCAAATATAATTTGCTCTTCAAGATAAAAAAGTGTCTAAAGAAGTTTATTTAAACCAAACTGTGAGCTTTGTTCATCCCCTGAGAGATTAGGAATCAGAGTACATCAACTTAGATAAAACTGTCCATTAACTGAGCTTCCTCACAGAGAAGTGTATGTACTCACATTGAAAGTGAGCAGAAGCAGTGAAATAGCAGGAGGCAATAACTGCATAAAGATATTCAGAAGATCAATGGTGAATTCAAGCATACGAGTGTCATTCTTTGAGTGCTAGGCTAGTACATTCTGTAATAGGAATGACCACTTTGAAACAGGTGCTCTAGAAACCTTCTACATGATCAACGCAAGAAGTATGGACAAAATCAATTCCGTTAACAAAAAAAAAAAAAGGATTTCAGTAGGTTCTCATGGTTTAGCCCTAGCCATCAATCAGACCTCACACAGCCACTCGCTCACACCTCCACCCATCAGATCATGCAGAGAATTAGATGGTTAAAAGCTGGAAAACTTGTGGGTTGAAATAAAGACAGTTTAATAGGGAAAGCAAAACCCACTCACACAAGCAAAGCAAAACAAGGAATTAAGTCACTGCTTGCCATGGGCAGGCAGATGTTCAGCCATCTCCAGGAGAGCAGCGTCCCATCATGCACAACAGTAACATGGGAAGACAAACACCATCACTCCAAATGTGCCCAACTTCCTCTTTCTTCCATCCACTTTATATACTGAGCATGATGTCATAGGGTATGGAATATCCCTTTGGCCAGTTTGGGTCTATGTCTCCTCCCAGCCTCCCATGCACCTCCAACTTCCTTGCCATCATGGCAGTACAAAAAGCAGAAAAGGCTTTGGCTTTGTGCAAGCCCTGCTCATCAATAACAAAAATATCTCTATATTACCAACCCTGTGTTCAACACGAATCCAAAACATGGCCCCATACCAGCCACTGTGAAAAAAATTAAGTCTACCCCACCCAAAACTAGTACATATGGTTATTCTGGTTTTAGTTAAAGGATCGATATATGACCCTTTCTGCCATATAGGAATATTCAAAACAACAGAAAACTAGTTTAAGAGGTTTTTAATTTCTGTCAAGCAAAGAAAGTACATTCTTTTAATTCAATACCAATGGAAATTTTTCCAATATTTCTATGCCTTTCCCCTTTCCTGTTCTGCTACTAAATAGAAAAATAAGTATTTCCTTGAACCTACACAGTTTATTTTTCAAATTGTTATGTGTAAAACGGGTGCTTATCTGAATCTGGGAAATTTGTTTATAAAATTAGTAAGAAATGTGCAAATGTTGCCCCTTTTAAATAATAAGCCTTCATTACTTTAAACAATCATACATTTTTTAATTAAGAAAATCCAGATTTTTGGAAAAATTGCAGTTGTGACTCTTACATAATTTCTTAATGAATGTCCTCTGATACATATAAAAATTAAATTGCTGTAGGAAAATATTGACTACTTAAAAAGAATCCAAATTTGTAATATCTCTTGTGATCCTAAATTGTAATACCTTTTACATCTCTATCTTTCATAGTAGGTTAGCATTGCTAAGAAGAATATATGGTTGGCAGATACAGTGATTATTAAAATACTGACCTTTAAAATAGTGATGATTTTAACAGCCAAAATAACAGAGAAGTAGTGAAGAACCTATTGAGTAGAATGTTAATGTCTTCCTATGCGACTTTCACATTTTTTTTTTTTCCAGTTTTACACAGTTCCCTAATTTTGGCTACAGTCAAAATAAGGTCAAACATTTCTAAGAGCAGCTGTTACAAGAAATTCCTCCTTGCATGGACATTTCCCTAGGGCACTAACTCTTTTTTGTCCTATAAAATAGGAGATTTCCTGATTAAAGTAGCACTTGAAATATTGAAGCATCTAACACTAGTGCTGAAGATAACAATTTTTTATCTTTTAAGACCAAGAAATTACAGTATGCTAAAAAGTATTCCCATTTTGGAATCAACCAAAAATATGAATACTTAAGGAACATATTTAACACTGTTTACTCTTTAGCTTAGGAAAGGAAAAAAAAACCCAAACTGATTCCCCTATTCTGAAATGTGAGAGTGAGGTCTCGTGTAAAACTGTAATTCCTGATTCTTGATTCTTTCAACAATGTATAATTGCTCTTTTGGGGGGGGGTGTGAGTGTTGGGGATTTTTGTTTCATTTGGGTTTTTTTTATTTGGTTGGTTTTTGGTCGTTGTTGCTATATTTAGCTTTAATTAGAAGTTATAGCTTTGTACAAGTTTCGAACTGGCTTCCCGCCAAGTCCCCCGAAACTCGACAACAAGGACCCGCCTCCCAGAGAGGGAAAAGAGGGAAAAAAAAACCTAAGCAACCAAAGCTACAACAAATATATATATATATATATATATATTTTACATGTGAGACAGACACACAAAAGGAGAATACCACACACCTGGGGGGTAGGGGGGGGGAAGGGAGAAAGACAAAAAGGGGCAAGGACCGAGCAAGTCAAACAGCCAGCCGAAGGCAAACTAGCAGAAATCTCACCACTTCCCTTCGAACAGGCAGGATGACCAGACACGGTCCTAGGCTCTCCCTTCACGCGTGGTGGATAGCGGTAGTCACTGTAGGCCTCGGCTCCAGATAAGCCCGATCGAAACAGGGACCCACCGTTCTCGAACCTCGCCGGAGAGGAAGAGAACGCGATCCCTCCCGCTGGCTTTATTTATACCTCCAGTTACGTAAAGGAACAGCATGGAATACTTCCGTGATCACTTTTCTAGTTTCTTCCTGGTTACAAGTTGGTCTCCAGGAAGGCCTAGAGTGAAACCACCACAAACTTGGTCATGGTTTGTCTGGAAATTTCAGACCATATGAAGTTCCTACTGACTTTGAAACACCTGCAACAATCTTTGACTACTAAATTTTTCCTTCTCCCATATTGATTTTAATGATAGAGTAGGACATAGGATGGGGATCTGAGAGTACTTGCCTTGAACTATGTGGTGAGTAAATCAGAGGTAAAATTCCTTCCTTTAACTTGTTCCAGCAAACATGCAGCTGTGGACCGAAAGCATTTCATAGATGACTGAAAACAGTTTCTGCAAATTATAGTTGTAAACTTTAGCACAGACTCATCCATTTTACCTATGGCCACATAAGGATTAGAACTGGCATATGTAAGAGAACAGGAATGGTGTTTTGCAACCTGAAGTTCAGAAAAAGCATGAAAGAAAAAGATAAGGGACCTATTCTCAGATGTTTACAAGACAATAAATATAAATTCACAGTACCTCTAAAAAATTATGACAGTATCAGAAACTGTGCAACTTGGGTTTGTGGAAAGTAGTCCTTTGTTAAAGACCTGAGATGAAATGTGGTCATTGGATTATTTTATTATCTGCATGTCCTATCACTTTTCTTGAAAGATAGTGCTTTATCTTTGTCATATTCCTTATAATGTCTTCTCATGGCGACAGGTAGATTGTGCATATCCATGAAAAGATGATTACTCAAATGTAATCAAAGTGATCATGAAGGTAAAGCTTGTAGAACATGAAAGGACACCTTTGAAACAGTGTGATTTTTTTTCTGTAAACTTGATCATGCTTTGGTTTGTTTCATTACATATATTTGTTGTGTGTAGTGTTTTCAAAGTAATACTCAGACCATGCAAAACGTTAGATATACCAGTTACAATGCAAAATTGAAAAGAAAATTAAAAAAACTTTTCTGGTTCAAACCACTGATATTTTCATTCCTTAGCTCCTCTTAGTGTACTCTATCTCCTGTGCCACATAAAGCAGTAATCTTTGACCCATTGATGCAGGGACATGAAATGTCATATTTCCTTAAGTTGATTGCTTTCATGTATTCCTCCTATTTATACCATGTATCTTTGTTCTTCCTGGCAACCTAGGAGTCACATTCAAATCCTCTTAATCAGGACTGACTCTGTTTTGTATGTATGAGCACCAGACATTTCTTGAATATTGCCTAAGGATGATAGGACTGAAGGTTACCTTTGACACAGTTTCAAGGTCTGATTGCACATTGTGCCATAATCATTTTCTGAAGCATGCTGTGTATTTTGCACATGGACTGCCTGAAAAGTTACATTCAAGGGCATGATTGGCTTCTAAAAATAGAAGAATTAAAAATCAAAAGGGAAAGAGCAAAATTGAATGATAGTAGCAGAGAAAATACTCAGATTCCAGGTAAATAAAAGGCAGATGCAGCCAAATCTGAACTACATAATCATCCTTTTGAATTGAGACTTAATTTAGTGATGAGGCTTAAGACAAAAGGATCTCCAATTGTTAGAGTGCTTATTAAGTATTTATTCTTTTTAAAGGTATTGTTTTAATATCAGGCCATTTTAATTACTATGCAGATTGCCTCTTACTGCTTTTTTTGTAACTGATTAATTATTTAAAACTTCAGTGCTTTTATATGACAGGGGCTGAGCAACAAGAATAACCAAATGAAAGCTGTAAGTGTACACTGAAGGGAAGGCTTATCTATGAGGTGTTGTGTATGTGGCTGTCACTGAATTGGATGTCAACTTGCTTAGTAATAGTCCTTGTGGTGTGATTGACAGGCTCATATATTTAGAAAATAGTCTGATCTGGAAAACATGGCTTGAGCCAAGAACAAAGAACCTATTAAAATTAATAAATACTATTTACTTTCAAAACAGCTTTCTTAAAGGAAGGCATAAAGAAATAACAACACATTATACATGCATATAATTTCTTTTGTATTAACTTTTCCAAAATCATACCTGTGCTAATGGACAGTTATGTTTGAGAGATTTCCTTATCTTTCAAAACCTAAATACATTGTGTTATAATGGTAGTTATTTTTTTCTTTAAATCATCTGTTTTGAAATCCCATGAGCATTTTTCAGAAAAGGATATTAAAACTTATTTTGTGATAGTGTAAATCTAGGTTTCATGTAAGCAAGTTCTAGGTTTTGCATGAATGTGGGAAATAAAACAGGTGTAGTATTTTTATGTATACCACTCTGCAATAATATCTATTCTAAAGGGATTGTAATCTTTATCTACCCAATTTTTTGGGCTCAAATTTCACTTGTTTATTTTTCTGCCTACCTTCCATACACAGACAGATACATAACCTTTTACAAATGTCTTGGTTATTATTGTGGAATAGACTGAAATAACATACATTTATTTCCTCACAGAAAAGAAAATCTTATCAAAGACCTTGACAGAAACAGAAAAAAACCCCAATTGCCTGTTTCTGAAGAGCAATGTCTGGTGCAGTGAGAATCATTACATTCCCCAGTGGTATTAACAAGTAAATTTTTTTATGAAAACCAGTTCTATACACTGATCCTTGTATGGTGTACAAAAGATCAGTGCATTAACATATTTTAATAATTCTAAAATGCACTCTAAGCACATTCTGAATAGTTCTTTTTTTTCCCCCTTAAACTATCTTGTTGTTTTAATTTTGGTGAGTTTTTTTTTTTTCCCCATGCAAATGCTAACACAAAGTTGAAAGATCAAATCCCGCACATTAAGTTTTCAGTGAAGAAGTAGGGATTTCAGGGGTAGCTTTAGAAGACAGAACTTTTTTATGGTCATGGAATAGACAAACAAAAACTATTGCAGCCATGTCAATCCCAAGCTTTGACTATTTGAAGTAGTGGTTCCTTAAACATGAATAAGAACTCGATGCGTGTTAGTTTGTTCATTGATGTCTTTGTGATCAAATTGAAGAGAATCGCATTTAAATATCTTGAAGAAATACCCTTTTCAAAATCTATATATATTTAATTTATGTGTTGAATTCATATGTTAAATTCTTGTCTAATGTTTATTGACCCTTACTTACTGAGTGCAGACTGTCCTAAAATCTAAATCCTAAAATCTATCCCTAAAATCTAATTCAAACGTAACAGAAAAGACTACACTAAATAGTTACTAGTGAGAACACATGCTATATAGACACAAAGTAAAAAGTTGGTTATTTGAGTCCTCTTCTGTGCTATGAGTACTGACCATGTTTATTAGTATATTATAGATTAAAAAGAAAAAAATATTTTGACATATGTTTCTTAGAATTTCTATTAATTTATCTTGCCCTGAAGAATGGACTCAGTTGTGTATATGAGATGCTTTGTTCACATAGATAACCTCATGAGCTGATCTGCATGCTATCCAAGAACAGTGATGAAGGATTGGTTATATACTGGGTGGAACTAACCCCAGAATCCAAAGAGAATTGTATGTTAGAGACACTTAATGGCACCTTGTCCTTTAAAATAAAGGAGACTGTGGGTGTGAATGAACTTTGGTTGAGGTCTGAGGTCTCACAACTGAAGTCAGGAATAAGACTTCATGGAGGGAGTTCTGCATTAACGGGAAACCTCTCTGGCAGGACAGAGGACATGTGAGTTATAGTGGGTCCTGAGCCCACAAATTGTTGCTGAGTAAGTAGAAAAACTCTGAAACACTTTTTTTTAATTATTTTTACTTTCCCCATGGATATATCTAAGATTCCTCTAGAAAGTCTTTATATTCTTTATGCCTCCTGAAGAATTGAAGTTTGAACAGTAGTAGTCTCATAAAATTAAAACTCTCCATCTCTCCATGAACATGAATCATGATTCATATTGAAATTCCCCTTTATGGCTTTCAGCAACTTTCTAACTGAGGGCTGGCTGGAAAACAGTGAGTGTGTGAAGTAAGTAGAAGCCTATTCTTCGCAGCTCCATAAACACCTAGCAAGGGAAAGAGATTCCTTCAGGGAGTGCTCCAGAACAGAAGCCTGGTTCAGATGATGCTGCCTCTAGGAGAGCCCTCAGATCTCACTGACTGTAATAGGAAAAGAAGAAAGTTCCTTATACAAATACTTGAAATGAGTTGACTCATTTAAAAGAAATCAAGCACCTTCCTTCTGTTTTTACAAATTGTATTAAAAGAAAACTTCATTTGGTATTTCCTTGGTTTGTTTTTTTAGGTTTTTTTTTTGGGGGGGGGGGGGGGTTGGGTTTTTTGTAAGAGCTACGAGTTGTTAAAGTGGGGGAAAAGGATCATAGGACATAAACAATGCAGTGAAAAATACTTTCAACATTTATATATGCTTGTATATTTCTCTTGCAGCTATACTGGGCACAAAACAGAAAAAAAAAAAAAGAAAAAAAAAGAAAAAAGAGGAATGGAGACTAGAGGGAGAATATAGTAGATAATTACAAAAAAAATATTTTAAATTAGTTACTGCAAGCAAAACTCCTGTCCAAAGAATAATGGCTTGATCTAAAATAAACTGAACTTCTGTGATTGTATTATGTTAATTTATTTCTCTTAAATACTAAGCAACTCTATAACAGGTTAATCAAATGGGGAAAAGATGGGTGCCACACAGAAGTTGGAAGTGAACATTGGGCTTGGCAGACCTAAGAAATGTTTGGTATGGTAGACACAAAAATATAAAGAGAACTGATGGAAAACGTTGGAGGCTACAAGGTCCAGCCAGGAACACCCCCGACCAGGAGCAGGGCAGCCAGAGGCACAGGGGCAACCCCAGCCCCAGCCATCAGGCAACTCCCTGGGGATGGGGACGGGTTGAGGCTGGGCTGGGATGTGGCCAGTGGGTGGTCCTGGCTCAGCAGGGCCATGTCCAGGCATGGCAGGGCTGTGGGGAGATGGAGACCAGCCCTGCTGTGGCACCGCTGGGCAGGGGCTGGCGACCCCAGGGGGCTGATGTGGGGTCCTGGACCCTGAGGAGGGTGAGGGGAGCCTCAGGTATGGGCAGGGACAGTCAGGGCTGGTGGTGCTCTGATGGGCCTGACAGAGACAAATTTCAATGTGAAACGGCAGAATAGCAAATAGAGAAAAAGAAAATCATATTAATATGGAAACAGTGAGATTACTTTAGTTCTCTTGTTCTCTCCAAGGCTGTTTCATAGTCAGCTGTGTCAGAAAATATTACTAGATGATCTACACATAAAGATATATATAAAGTTTTTCTTTTCAAAATGACAGGCTCAATAATCAAATAAATTAATTTGACACTTGATTCTGTAAGGTGCTGAGTGGTTGGCTGTGATACAGCAAAATATTTCTCTTCTACTTCAATCTCATGAATACCTCTGTTCATTTAAAATGAACACTGGGAATTCATTGTTAGAAAAAAGGAAAAAAAATGCCAAACCAAAACAACCTCTAAACCCACGGATGCAGTTACAGAAGACTCATTCATCCAGAGAGGGATTTTTAGTGTTTTGTAAAGAACTATTTTAAAACCTGCAAGGGAGTGCTGAAATAATTTTTCAATTCCCTTTTTTTTTCTTTTTTTCTTTTTTAATGTTGGTAGGAAGATACTTTCTCTCATTGCATGCTGCTTTTTTTTAGATTAGTGTTATTAGGAATGGGCCTGCTCTTACCTAATATTTTTGAAGGATGAGGGAGGGGCAATCACTCTATTAAAAAGCTATGCAGCTTAATAATGTATGATCATCATTATTTTATTGAAACAGGTAAATGTGAAATGAAAAATCCTTAATTATATATTCTCTGATTTAGAATATTTGTTTGGTTCCAGTCTATCTAGTTTCACTATAGGAAAGGGTCAAAAGGGAAGGGCTAAGTCTCTAAAGGTCAAGGAGCACATAAATAAAATAGTATTTTTATATTTTCAGTGCTAGGGAACATAAGAGGTTATAGGAAAAAACAGAAGCTGGAAAATACACTGAACAAGCAAAATATCAAATAATAATTAACCACCTCCAACCCTCAGCAAACTTAAACTCATAATAACTGTTTTTCTGACTGCAAAAAAGACAGCTTTTGAGAAAGAACAGAAAGAATCACCACAAAACCTAAGATTAGTTGAAGGTTTGGGGTATGGATGGACCTACCTGCTGCACTGAGATCCAATACAGGCAAGTTTTGGATAAAGATCTGAGAACCTAAATCTCTTGGTGAAACCTCAGAAGCTAACTCAATGTCAGGACTCTAACTAGCTTCTTTTGACCTGGTCATTGTGGTGGATAATAGGGTGATGGTTACCGTACTTACTTCAGAAAAGTAAAACTGGGGTCCTAACCTGTACTGAACGTTGTGGAAAAGGTAACTGGTAATTCTGTGCTCAGGTGTGTTTCTGCCCTTTTCTATCCTAGTTTTCAACCTACTCTTCTTTTCCTCTGCTGTTCCTGAAATCTTGTATTCTCAGCCACATATTTTCTCAGCTTGATGAAAAGGAACAGTGGAGAGTACTGTGCAAGGTTTTATTATGTCTTGATGGATAGGACACTTCTGGAAACATGGTGTCACCTTTGCATTGTCTGAAATCACTAATTTGTTTTATTTCATTTACTTCTACCTTAGACTGAAGCTCAAATAAATAACATTCCTTTGAATTTCCTGTACTTAGTGGTTGAGGCTCATATCTGATGTGTAGATTAGATCACCTTTCAGAATATATGAAAATTACCTAAATTAGATATTAAACTGAACAAAGAAGACTATATTCTTGTCTTTGAAAGTGATTTTCAACCAGAATTAATAGAAATTGATGGTTAAATAATTTGACAATGGAGTTAAGAGACTACCTGCCCAAAGTTTTAATACAAAAGCATGAGAATGAAATGGAAATTAAATTCTAACAGACCATCTGGTAATTTATAGTACCCTACATGATTCTCAAAATGGCAAATTATCAAACCTTTTTTTAAGTGTTCCTGTTTAGAAATATTTTTTACTTGAATATTTAATGACACTAACTGTACCTACAAGCTTGAATTTATGAAGTTTGAATACCTTCTGTATTAGGCAACAATATAACCTCTTGAGGACTTGTGAGGTGAAGTCTAGTTGGGAGTTCATCTCATTAAGTAGACTGGAAACTTACGCAACTTGGATGTCTATCTATATCCTCTTGTCGTAGTAAAGGTAGGTAAGGTTAATCTGATTAATTTTAGGCAACAAATTGGGTCAGGTCTTAGAACTACCATATTCTCTGACCTTGCTGCAAATAATGTCTTGGCTGCTCAGATATCTGAAGGAGATAGATATCTGGAGAGAGCAGTAGATACTGACTACCTTGAATTTAGAAAAGCTTTTGATGCTGTCTCACATGATATCCTCATAGGTAAGCTCAGGAAATGGGGTTTAGATATCTGAGTGGACAGTGAGGTGGATTGAGAACTGGCTGAACTGCTCTAGGTGAGCATGCTTTAGCACAGGGGTTGGGTTAGATGATCTCCAGAGGTAGCTTCATACCCCCACCGTTCTGTGATTCTGTGAGGTAAAATATATATATTTTTAGGTGAATCCTTCCTTGTATTCACAAGTAATATTCCACTGAAATATTGTGACATTCTTCTGAATCCCAATTTTTTCTTACTGTTTTGGCCATGAAAAGGTGTTTTAGTATCACGAAAAGTTGAAGTCTTCTATTGATGTTCACAAATGTTCTGCTGAGTCTAACCTAGCATCTATTTACAATATTTGTGGTATTTTGAGGGTACTTTCAGGGGATTTTTTGTGCATGCTTTTTGATTATTGAAACTTCAGTAATAATAGTGTTCTACAAGTTCATTTATTCCTTTTCAGTCCTGTCATTCCTACATGAATTAATGTTAACAGTATAATTATTTTGCTTTAGAATGATCAAATACATTCTAAAAAACTATTTGTTGTTTCATTTTTTTTGTTATTTTCATAAGACTTTTAAGAACATATACCTTACATGAAATCAGCAGCAGAAGGTGAGGTGTGCATAATATCATGAAATTTATAGTGAAAGAGATAAACCTTTACTGTTAGTTGTGGGAAAATATCTAGTATGTTTAAGAACCAGTGAAATATCTAAAACAATGTCTTCTACACTCCTGCCACAAGTACAAATGCCTTCTTAGGATAACTCTAACTCTACCATCTTCAGGATGTAAGAGAAGAAACAAAGAAACAAAGAAGCAACCAAAAAAAAAAAAAAAAAAGCCCAAAACCAGACTTCAAACGTTCTAGGAGCTGGTTATCTAAAAAGTGACCTTTCACAGTCAGTAACTTAAGAAACAAAACATGTTTGGAACCTGTCTGTCATGAATTCTAAACATGACCTCGGTTCTAATGAAGTTTCTGTTTCCTGAAGGGTTTTAAAAATTAATAGGACTGAAAAGAGCAGCACTTTAAAAATAAATTAAAAAAATATACCCCTGACCTTTTTAATCAGTAGGAATTGAAAAGCAGATAAAATTATATCATCTGACTTTTAAGGAGAATAATTTTCTTACAGAATCTTATTAAGAAATTGATAATTACAGTAGATAAAGCTGATTATATTAAGAGAGTAGACAGAAAGTCTATTAAAAAAGAGGATATTTTTCACATGCTAAATGGAATTAAAAATAATAACAAGTTTGCAAGCTGCAGCTTTTAAAAAAAGTATAAAAAATCCCTTTCTCAGCACTGTGACTTTCAAGTAATGGCAACCAACTATTTGACTCAACATTCAGGTAATGGTAGAACTATTTGAACAATGAAAAACCTTACTCTTCTGGACTCTAAAAGACTTGAAATGTTTAGGAGTTTACAATTTGTGTGCAATGAAATTCAAAACACAGGCTTTTCACTGGAGATGATAGCTCTTTTCAATTTCTGTGTGGAGTAACTGGGAAGACAAGGATAAGGACTGCAGATGATTTAGAGTCCCTTGTTAAGGTTAATTTCTTCAGGGTGGATAAAGGGGTTAGTAATAAGAAATTTCTTGCTAGTGATAAAATAGTACTTCAGACTGGTTATCTGTTATTTTGGAGTTTTAAACATCCTTTTTGTTTTGGTTATGCTTTTTTTTTTCACCCTGTGACAGTCCTATTTTGCTGGATTATCAAATAAGAAAACTTTGAGAAAAAGCATAATTTTTCTCATGGAATATTTTTTTTGTCTATGATGTGAACTGAGTCATGTTGCTACTTGACACTGTAGTATATATAAAGGCATAATTTTTTTCTGTTAGTTTTATGTTATGAGATAATCTTATAACTCAGGTAATACCTTTTGCATTCTTTTTTCATATTGTGTGTTTATTTTCAGTCAAATTTTTGACTTGCTTGAATAAAAAACCTGTAAATACAGACTTTCTTAACTTTTGGAGGTCTGTGAAGGAGGATTTGGTTTTATCTCATTAATTAAATAACTGTTCAACAACAAATGTAGAATCAAAACACATTGACTGCTGTTGCATTTGGGTGCAGTCTCTGGAATGGGTTGTTTTTCATTAACATGGTAAGTAGATTTTGTTTCTGGGAAATAATTTGTCATTTTCAAATAGAAACGAAACCAAACCAGAAAAACATGTAAACCTTTTAAACAAACTTTGTAAGTTTTTTTAAAGCAAAGTTATGCTTTTAATGCTTGATAATCTCTTAAACACTAGTTAAATGGGATTCCCAAGAGTTTTACAGCGGTTATCCAATATGCTTAGCCAGCCTTCTCAACTATGCGTTCTTCCCTGACTTAATTGAAGGAATTGTTTCAACAAGATATGTAAACTTTGGAGGTAAAAATGACATTACAAAGTGAAACACCAAATAGAAGTGTCGTAGTGACACACACACTGGTGTCACTTGCAATGGAAGATGTGCTGAATAAAAGGAATCACAATTCCAAGAGGAAGCAATGTAACAATATATAGTGGGAACATTGCTCCACAATTCAGAAACATGGAGAAGACCTGACAGCACTAACAGCTTTGACAGCAGAAGATGAGGCTCCAGTGTATGACATTTGACCTTTTAAAAAAAAAATCTGTCTCCCTAGTTATTAAATGCAAAGAATAAAAAGGATTTGTCAGAATGGGGTGACTGAGTCACTGTTTCCTTCAACATGACTAAATCCAGAACAGAACAGGGCACAAATATGTACATATACTGGGTTTTCATTCTTTTCTTTCCAAAGGTGGCAGTTTACATTATTACATGTCAAACTAACATTCTACAAGAGAAACAGAATATTAAAAAAGAATTGTCAAATTTCATATGCTTTAAAAACAACAAATTAAAATCGGTTTCTTTTTTACATGACCACACTAGCAGCTATGTCTTATTCACATAATGGTCTTGCAGACAGTTGGATTCATAGCAATAAAACCAATGAATAAGAGAGCTCTTTGTATAGCAGAGGATAATATCTTCATTGTTACTGAAAGGTCCTGAAAAGATATCTAAGGGCAATAAGACAAATTAATAAAATTATGTATGTAAGACATCATTTCCTATTTTGTCATGAATGTGTAGCAATTTTCATTTTTAATTGAGATGTTACAAGCAGATGTTGCTTTCAGATGACTTTAGATATTCTAATATAATCCACCTTAAAAACTTTTTTGTGTAAAAAGTACTTCAACATGTCAGTTGATGTATAAGATATTGGAGCAGCTCAAGAAAAGAGAAAGGAACGGAGAATCAAAATGAAAAATGAAATAAAAAAGAATTGGAATATTTATTTCTCTACCTTATGGCTAGTTCAACAATCTGCCTTCTATATACATCAGGTTGTACTAGCTGCTGTTTCCTTCCTATAATGAATAAATATCTTCCCTAGAGAAACAATGTCTCCTAGCTTGTCACTTTGTAAGTTACTTTGACCACCTAAGTCTGGTTTTTAATTACTAAAGTTGCTAAAACTGATTTATTTGCAAATATTCCATTGGGGAAAAAAAAGGTGTGACTGGTGAAAATAGCAAGTTGCAGTCATGGAAAGGTGACATCATTTTGCCATTCCTTTTTTTCTTCAAATGCAAGGCAGCATTTCAAATAAATAAAAGTGGAATCTATGAGATATAACAGTACCTAAGTAGTCTGAAATTTGTCTAACAGACCTAATTTTAGTTTTCTCACAAATTTGTGATCATTTCACTTATCAAATACCTACATACATGAATAGGTTTCTTCCAGAAAAGGTACTGTGATGAGATTCAATATACTTGACTTTTGATTCTTTCTCCTCAATTACTCTGACTTTACCTACTATAGACTGAACTCAAACTCTACCCATACACTTTCTACAAGTTGGAAGATATTTCAGATTCTAATAAATATGCAGACCAAGACAACTTACCTTTAAAAGTGAGAGAACCTATGAATCACAATTGTGATTTAAAAATCCCCAAATAAATAGTTTTGACCGAAATTAGCAACTAAAATAGAATTCTGGTTGATGAATCTCTATGTGTTTTTCTGTGTAAAGATAATTACCTAGATTTATTGAAATGTGTACACAGTCTTGAGACAATTATTTTTTACTGATAAGATTTCTGGAGGAAAGTTATGTAAGTGCATTATATTCTTGGAGAAAATGGGTGACATTAGCTGCTTATGTTAGGGGCATATTAATGAGCTTTTGAATTTTCCTGATTTAGAAGACATCCTCATCTTTGTCTACAAGTAGAGAACATATGGCAAAGCCAGCCATCTGCACCATCAGTCCTTCTTTGCAGGAATAACTTCTATCAACACTGTAAGCAGCCAGTATAATTTACAGGAGCTCAACAACTGCTTATAAAGGGTATGAGAATGTTGAATGCAATGTCTTCATGAATGAACCTTTAATGACTGAACTCAAGATCCTTTTTGCGTCATCATGATGTTTCTTTACGTCTTAAACCTGATCATGCATGTGGCCTGCCCAATTTGGAGCAGTACTCTGACAATGCACCTCATTTAAGTCCTTTGTTTTAACACCAGAATACCAGCACTCCTTCTTGCTGTCCGTCCTAAAGGTTGAGCCTGAAGACAACTGAATTTAGAATTTTTTATATTAAATAGAGTACTGAACATTAAATACTCTGTGATATTACTGGAGTGAAAAGATTCATGTGATTATTTTCAATATCTAGGGATAGGATATTGATAATTCTAAAGAAAACATCAACTTAAATCACAATTTTGATCCTTGTAATAATAGAGTAAAATAAATGGAAAGATGATCACTTTTTGGTAAAGAAATTTGGTTCTGAGCCTTTTCTTATTTTTCATCTTCTTCCCACCACAATAAAATAATGCAATCTGGACAGCAGAAGTATTCAGATATATAAAAGATTCAGATAGCCTTCACAGACATTATAGATTGGCAGGATCTGAAATAATATTTGATTTCAAAATCACATAGCAATAAATTTCAAAAATTCTCAAAATTGGTCTCTACTGATAGTATCTGGGGTGATGTTTTTCTTTTGTTTTTGATCTTATGTGTGATTATTTTTAAGGAATAATTTTGAAACTTCTGTTGATTGGCCTACTTAGACTCCAGATCTTATTTATAGAAAAATGTGCCAGCCACAGTGATGTGAATAAACCTGTCTATTTCACAACTGAAAATGTTCATCAGTAGGTTTTAAGTGCTTTAATTCCTAGATAGAAATATAGTACAGTGGATAAGACACCTCAGCTTCTTAGAACAATTTCTGTTTATTCTATTCTCTGGCTCTAGTGAGTCTCCTTTACTGCCTCCTGTCTCTTGAATCCCTGTTTGTTCAGCTTAGAACCAGTAGGAAAACAAATTCTGTAAGAAGGATTTTGCCTAGAATTCTCTTCAGCCTAATATTTGGGACACTATTCTGGAGTGTAGGAAATAGAATTTCAGTTCCTCTGTGGTTGAGCAGAACAAAGAATTAGAGAGAGAGAGAGGTTGTCTTTAATTTTGTGTCATCCATCTCAGCTTCCACTGATGACTAAAGAGTTTCATCCAGTGGATTACAGAGGATGGAACAGAAGGATGGAATTCAGTCTATCTGGCAGAGGTACTGGGTCCATTATATTTTGCATGGCTTGACCCAGAAAGACAGTTTAATGAGTGGCATTTTCTTGGAAATACCAGGAAATACAGAAGTCCAATACTTATAATACATTCAGTTTGTATACTAAAGATGTCCCTCTCTATCTGCCTGGGTTTTGTTGTTTGGTGGTTTGAGGGTTTTTTGTGTGTAAAAGATTATTTTGAACTCCTCTTGATGTGAATATAGAGGTCCCATTATGTTGTTTCACAATCCACATATTATTTATGTTGCTTTGAAAAGATCTTGACTCAACTATTGCCACCAACTCTACCCCACTTGACCCCTACACACTAGCTTTATTTTTTGCATTAGTACTGCATTACCTTGGCACTGGTATCCGGGGTTTGTCTTTGAGTTTTGCCTTATGATATTGCAAAAAGAGCAACATACTCTGCCAATGTAAAATAAAACAGCTACACTGATGTAGCTGAAATACTACCCATTTACATCAGCAGACAATTTGGCCAAATGTTTAGGCATTTGTATTACAAGATTTATTAAGGAATGCGAGGTTATTGCCTCTCACTTTATCAGGCTGCTGAACTAAAGCCCCAATACACTTAATAATTACTAACTACTTAGTTGCTAATTTACCTACGCAGAGTGTTGGTCTGAGCCCTCGAATCCATGAGGAATACCTGCTGGCAATACTGAGAGAAATGGTGCTTCCTAATAGAGGGATTTCCCACCAGAGCAGTTTCTCAGTGCAGCTGTTCATCATTATGTACAGTCAGCTACTCTGTAGCCTCCATCTTTCACATAGAAAGAAATGTTGTATGATTCTGCAGCTCAGAAACAGCACTAAATGGCAACAAAGTCTTTGTGCCATCTATAAATTCATTATGAACACGTGAACAATCACGAAGAATTTCTATTTTGTTTAATAAAACCCTGAAATTTTCCTATATGACATTAATCAAAATATACCCATTGAAATAAGTCAGCATTTAAACTGTAAATTTCCCTTAAGCTTAAAGAGGGTGTATACTCAGTTCTAAAAAAATGTTGCTTCTCCTTCATTGAAATAAAAACATTAAGCACTATGAAGAAGAAATATTCAGCTTACACACTCATTTTCACATCAGTATTCAATGTTTATTGCACAGAGTTGTTGAAGTTTTAAGCATGTCCTTAGAATTTGAGTCATGAGTATTTGTTATTCTGCTCAGCTTTGGTACAGTGTACCTACTCAAAAATTTTTGAATATTTTACTGTTGTGATTAATTGAGGAGAAGAAATGACAGAAGATATTAAAAGGATAAAATAATTAATTTGGAAATGGAAAATGTGTCTCTGTGCTGTGACATGAAAGAACTGCAGGATTAGAGTAACATCTAAAACAGATATACAGATATTACTCTTTTTATTTTTCTCCCTTCACTTTGGAATATTACACAGAAAGAGATCTTCCACTGAGTGTTCCAGTGCATAAAGTGGCTTCCTAACCTTATCAAGATAATCTAGGTGTTTGATTCAAATAAATTGCATGCTTTTTTTATGAACATTGTGATAAAATCCAGATTTGACAGAAAACAGTAAGAAAATGTTTTCGTGAATTAAATAAAATCTACTTAAAATCTACTAAAAGTTTACTAATATTGTTGCTATTATTATTGCTACTATTACTAATGTTAATATAGTATATTTACCCTGAAATATTTTGGTGCTAGGTACACAGATTTCCATTAGTCACCACAGAAAATTGAGTCTGATATCTTAAAGATGCAAGATTCATGCACAACACATTCTAGCTATTGGCAGGAAAACATTACTATTTCTCACAGACAACAAACATCATGAAATTCTGATTTTTTTTGGATTATTCTTTGCTGTGAATACTATTTTTAGAATTTTTTATAAAATTTGAAAGTGCAATTCTGTCTTTTTTGCATATGGACTTTATAAAGATAAATTTTCCTGTATGTATTCATTTCTCTAATAATTCAGAGATTCATCCTTGATATAATTTATTTTCCAAGACCAAAATTCTATTTTCTTGTTCTGCTTTGAGTTTGTGTCTCTCTGGATAAGCCTTTGACCCACAACATTCTTAGAGGTGACTGCCAATGTAATGTTTCATAATTACTACAGAACTGATTTGGGAATCTTTTGAAAAAATGGAGGTACTAATTTTGGCATCTTCATTTTCAATAAGCAGGAATTGTTTGTTGGTTTTTGCTTTTGTTTTGGAGAGTTTGTTTGGTGGGGTCTTTTAGAGGATATTTTTGTTTGGAGTTTTTTGGTTCATTGCAGATTTTTGTAATCTTAGGATGTAGGCTGAATATATGCTATGGAATGTGACTAACCTTTGGTGGTGTCAGGGGAGATATTTGTACTCCCTTTAGGTAGCACTTGCCTTTAGGATTAATAACATTTTCTTCCTGTGGGACTTAGAGAAATGATACGTGGCCCTGTTAAAGAATGCACAGCCACAGAGCAGTAGGCACTCTCTCTCCTAAAATCTTATTTTAGACAACCAGCCACAGGCTAATGAAAGGAGGATAACAGGGGCACATGGTGGTGAAAAAAGTAATGGTCCTACAAAAGAAGACAAAGACAGATAAGTTACATCTAATGGATCACATGTTTCACTATCTAATCTCTCCTTTTCATTAAAACAATGGTCTTATTCTGTCAACTGAAGGCTGTCTTAACTTATTATCAAAAAGCATACTGAATTTTATCCTTTATTTTGGAAGGGATATTTTAATTCATCCTTCTCTATCAGAACACTATATTGAGGGAACTGATCTGATCTCCTGCTGTTCTTATCTCTGCTGAAAAATGTACAGTAATTTACAGTAATGCTTCATTTTATGGAAATAATAAAAGTGGAATTAATATTTTCATTTGTAGACTGCTAAGAACATTTTATTATAAGTTATCATTTTCCTTCAGTGTTTGAGTTTCTATCCACTGTAACATTCATGGGAAATATTTAACTGTCAGAAGGAGACATTTGCCAAAGAAGGTTTGGGTGATGTTTCTGGGAATTTGGAAGAGTTACTGAACAAAAGGAGACAAACCCTATAGTTTCTAGGAAGCTTCTAAGAGTCTATTGTAAAAAAGGCATTTTAGAAAGGTACGGTAACAATACAACAATATCTCTTCCACCTCATGTTTTTTAAAGGTCAGGCCCATTTTACATTCATTTAATCTCTGAAATAATCTAGGTTTCTGTAAAAATTTCACTGTGAGACCGTGATACTAAAATGAATCAGAGGACATTGGTATTGCTTTCTTTTCTATAAAAGTCAGTCAAATAAAGAAATAATCTGACCACGAGAATGTCTGAGGGATTAGGTAACAAAGTGGGAATGGAAATAAGCATTTTTGCCAAAGAAAAAAAAATTGAGCAAGAACAAAATGACTTCTGAACTTAAAGACAATAGTGGATATGGAATAGACATCCAAATGTCATTATTGTGAAGTGCGTATATTATTATTCTGTAGTGTCTGTTAAGACTTAAACTAGAAATGTGACTGATTATGACCTCTGTGCATGGTATAAATATTTTTCTATCCTTGAGCACAGTAGATTTACTGACAATCCCACAAAATAATATATTTCTTGCAGTAAAATTTATTTCCTGGTTTGAAACACATGAATGATTTTTTTTGACAAGTTTATATTCCCATCTTCATAAATGAGACAACTTGTGTTTATATGAGAAGAGTAAATCTAAAGTGAAGGTAAAAAACCCACAACTGGAAAGAAATAGCTCCACTCCCATCTCAGGGTAATTGGTCTGCAGAGAGAGCTATTTTGAAAGAGATACTGAAGAATACTTTGTAACTAGCTCCCAGTCAATCTTTGTGCAGGGATATTTCACTTCTTTCTTCTTAGCTATTTAGGTGATAAAAAGACCCTCGATTGTCCTCAAGATTTTTATTTTTATTATTATTATCATTATCATTATTATTATCATTATTATTATTATTATTATTTTTTGCTTGTGCTTGCATTTGTTCTTTTCTCATTTTTCCAGACATCACATGGGCACTCTGGAATTCCTGAGTACAGACTCATGATGATAAGAAAACAGTATTTTTTATAGCACTGATTATACAGCATGGTGCTCTACCACTTGTTTGCATGGAACAGGAATATGAAAGGGTACATCATTCAAAATGTATCGATATATATATAAATTACAACTGCCAATCCTTTGGCTGTACTGTTCAGAGCAGGAGTATGTGAGAGTGCTGAAGATCCTGTATAAAACTTATAGTAAAAATTCTACATTTATCATGGTAGATGCTCATAAAACATTCATGTTTGTGTGTCTAGCTGCTGTAGAATTTAGTATAAAATGACTGTACTTCACTTTACATCCACTTCAGAAATTCTAAGGGTCTGATAGTAGTCCCTTGTTATTACCTCCAGCACAGAAGGACTAAAACAAAGGCTCATAACTCTTATCCTTTGTAAAAAAATGGGCAGAGTTGTCGTTAGGCAATTTCCATTGACTGACTAAAAGAAGAAGCTATATGATAAGATTCAGCAGTGTCCTAAACCTTGACAAAGTTAGATCAAGAAGAATCCTATTCTTAAAAGCTTCTTTGAAGTCTCTTAAGTTTGATTAAGCTTCTTTAATACCTTAATACCTTTATTTGAGCTTAAGTAGACAAGTCATTTTTATCACTATCTTAGGTATTTCGAGGTCCATGAGAAGAGAATTCAGGTCTGTGTCCTCATTGCTTGCTGCTGTGTTCAGACTGTATGCATAAGAAAAGTCATAGGCAGAACAGGAGGGTAAAAATCTGAAAGGGAAACAACAATCTAAGACACATTTCAAATTTGATTTTCACTTTCTATGTTAAAAATGTTGGAAATAAAACAAAATGTCCCAAAATTACTAAGAGCACATCAAAACTATATTCAAAGTTTGAACTGACTCATATTTTTCAGTATTCAAGGCAAAAAATTCCTTTCCCAGTCCTTATGGGGCTTTGAACTGACAATGACATTCTGATGTATAAAGCTGAACTTTTTCTCTGTGTCTTCTGTTGATGGCTGAAGAGACATTTAGTGCTTTACATAATGCCATAGAATAGAGTTGGTTAAAGCTTTAATTTCATATTTTAATAGAATGATCCTGTGCTAATTATATAGTAACTGTTACTAGATAATTCCTGAAACCCCATGCATAGTGCACATTACTAGTACTTATGGTCCTTAAGTTTTTTATTCACAGTTCTAAATTAAACTCTCATTGGTTTTAAGGAGGTTTACCCTGAATAAAAATAACTGCATCTTTTAATTTGTTAATTTTATCCAAGTCTTCTTAGTCAATGGGCATCTTTGTATGGATTTGCATGGATTTGGGATTTATACCATTATTGTAAAGCTTGAGAGAATGGGGCTCACTTCCAAAGATTTGCAAACTTCAAGCCCGATCTTGGATTTATTCTCAAAAGAATATAAAGATCAAATTTTCAGATTCGTTTTGTTGCACAGTTATGTCTCATCGCTTCTTCTGTAATAGAGGGATAATTACAGTTTCTCTCATGAGTTGTTCAACTTATCTGTCTGAAGTCTAGGGGCACAATTTAAAGCAAGTACTGATGGCTAACTTATTTTTGAAGCCCTATTCAGGTACTGCCTAATCCTTCCAGAAGCAAGATCCCTTTCAGTTTTCAATATAAAGCTATTCACAGAGAGGGTGTCCTAGATCACTTTAGTAATATTCAGAAGATTTTTCTCCGTTTTCACCCTTTTCATGCCTTTTTCTCAACTCTTTCTTTAAGGAACCTTAAAAGACAGTGAACATAGTGGCATAAACAAGTTATTCAAATCATTAACTTAGTCTGCTTATTACAAAATATTATTATTGAGATAACAAGCCTTTTCTTTTTTCTTAAAAACAACAATCAAGCTGCCTTTATTCTGACCATATAATAGTAAAGAAATATTCTTAAAATAGCTATGGTCTACTTCCCATCTCTACCACAGTACTTTATAATGTCAGTAATAGCAAAATGTGGCTTTGAAAGATGGGTAAATCATAAAAATAAGGATATAGAATCTGTTTTGATATGTGAAAAGAAATAAAAAACATTTAAGCCTAAGAATTTAACTTATTGAAAGCCTTCAGTTGTGCTAAACACATAACCTGCAGCTGTTATTAATGCTTTCATTCTAAAGCAGTAACGAGAAATTCTTTAGCTGATTTTCATAAATTCATCTCTATCTGACCATATGCTAGAAAGATCCAAAAACTGATCTTCATGAGTGTAGAACTTCAAAAAAATCATCAATTAACTTTTGGTTTTGGCTGTTATGTCATTAATTTTCTGTATTCTTCATTTGATTGAAAGAAGCAAAACATTTTATATGCTATTGAAAGAACATGAGGACAAATATGAAACACAAGAATACAGATGAAGTGAGTGGGAAAGAAAACAAAAAACATAATTCAATATGCCATAAATATTTCTTGTTAACTTGTTCCCTGATTTCCAATTAGTCAGTTTTATCTTGTTGGAAAGTTCTGTCAAAATAAATGTTTTCATTAAATTCCATTTATTTACAATACAGTTCACTAGCAAATCAAGGACAGAATGACTGTGAGACAGTCACTCAACAGTGCAGCTAAAACACACATACCAATTTTTTGATGGATGGAAGATCACATAAGGGAGTCAGTTTTGAATTCCTGGTCATCCTGATTTGGAGAAGAGAGATAAAAATTTGGGACTACTCTCTCCTACAGGAGTACCCCTAACTATCAGTCCTAACATAAAATGACAGGAAAGAAATCTTGTAAGCATAGACTAAATTGTATTCAAAAGTGTCTGCACAGCAAGACACTTGCAACAGCAGTGGTCATTCAGCTCTCTCAGTTTATTGTAAGGCTGCCCTAACAGGAAGTAGACAGCACAGTTTATGTTGAAGTTTATAAACAGAGGGAAAAGATGTTCCTAATATTTCTTTTTCCTTTGTCACTCCTGACAATTGGGAAAGTACATATTTTTCAATTAGTTGTTCAATTAGTTCATCTAGTTGTTACTAATCACTAGCCTTTCAGGGGAATAACTAGGAGGGAGAAAGAGAGAGATGTGAAAAACTACTCATGAAAGGCCACTAAAAGCTGTCCAATGACAGTGCATGTTGCTTCAAAGTTCAGTTTATAATATTCCATCTATTCTTCCTGTCTGCATCCTTTTGAGAGCAAAACAAGGACTAAAATGAAAGCGTAATAGTTAAAATGAGAGATTTTGTAATTCAGGTGATGTTTAAGTACTGCTGTGGATGAGAGGAAGTTCTTCCAGGTTATTCCCTTTTTCCATAACTCTGTGATCTGAAATGTTAATAATTTATTGTTTGCCGTTCATGAGTAGTAGTTTTGCAGGGATTTTTCCTTGGAATTCTGGGGGATCTGTACTAGGATCTGTACAAAACACTCAATGTGTTGTTAATAATATTTTTACATTATTTGTTTATAATTATGGCAACTTAAAAATATCACAAATATCTTCATGTCAAATGTAAAATACATCTTATGTAAGAGATTATATACATATTATATATATATATATATATATATTTAAAACTGTATTCTGCATTGGTATATCACAATTCAAGTATTTCTCCAGAATTTTCATATAATATTAACATTCCTTTTTGTGAACTTTCAAGTTTGGTCATTTTCTTAGCAATGGCTTTTATTCTTTAATTCTTATGATCTCATTTACTTACCTGTGAAAATTTTTAGACTGGCAAATTTTACTCGGAAGAGGATGTTATGCTGTGGTGCTTCTCCTGAGGTCTGATAGATTTGGTTACTGTTGGAGGAGCCACGCTTCTCAACCCTGCCTTTTGGTTTGATAACAGGCTGCTATTTGGGGGAGATGTTCCTCCTGTAATATAGATGTGGTTGCAACTGGCAAAGACAGTTTCACATCCTTTAACTTTAGACTAATCAAGGAAATAAGTTATAGAGAAAAATATTCTCTAGTGGAAAGTACATCACACTGGTATTTTTAGATAAAACCTAGCTTGCTCACGGATGGTAAACATTAAATTTACAGCTACTAGAGTTTGTATTTGGAAATGGCTCCTACAGGATGTGCAATCTGATTTTACAAACAAGTAAGAATATAGAAGGGGTTCATTAATTTCAGAAGACCTAATCATGTGTGCGAAGCTATCCTTTTCAATAAGTATTTGTAAGACTGGAATTAAAGCAGGTTTTCTGCCTTAAAAACAAACAAAAAAAACCCCCAAGCCAACCAAACAAAAACACATAAACGAAATCATGTTATCATAGTTCTTTTAAGCTAAAAAGGTTAGGGTAATTCTTCATTTCAGCATTTTGTTTTGTTTCACACAGGAGGCCTATTAAGTCACCAGTTAATCTGTTATTTGTTTTGGACTCTGTTTTAATTTAATTTTTTTGCATTCTCATGGCAATGTCCTTTTCACAAACATTGTGAGGCACTAATAAGTAGGCAAATTAAAGTAAGTTCCATTATGAACCGCTCAACTTAAAAGTTACAATAGATTAGTCTGTACTGTTTTCTTAACCAGGTACTGAAAATGCTGGGTAAAAATTCATTATTTTTTTCACTGTCATTCATTTTGTGACAGTTCTTTACATACTTTGATTCTTTTTAAGAGTTTAGTTGAAATCCAGTTTAACATACAGATTTGAACCTTTTTTGGTTTTCAGTTATTTACATTTGTGGTCTAGCCAGTTACTGTCATTATAAGTGTATCTTATATTTAATAATTATTTTTATGTTTTAAATTCTCTTTCTCAAATAATCTTTTAGGAAAGCATTAATTTCCATGTAAAATATTTTTTGTTTACTTCAATGACAGGAAGAACATACAAATGTGAACATTTGTGGCATATTGACAATATATTAATGAATTGTGTTATATTCATGGCTCAGTAGTAATGTTGTTAGAATGTGTTTGCAGTGTTTCTGTTAATAAAAATTATTGATTTTAAAGGAACATGGACTTTTTTACCAGACTTCAATTTAAATTCTGAATTCTGTTCCCCTCCCTCAACCCTACTCTTTATTTCTCAGAATATTGACTTACTTTGTATAAAAAATTACGTCACCATTAGAAGAAAATAATCCTCAGCTAAAGTTGTAGTAAATAACACAGAATCTCTGTAAAAGACACCCGGAAAACTAGGTTAGCTGCAGTATACATTCAGAGGAAATCGCAGGCAAGGCTGATATCCACTTTGTTATGAAAATGAACATTTTTCATTTTAAATGGATTTTTTGTTTTTGTTTTTGTTTTTTTTTTGCTGTAATGAAAAAGCAACATCTCTCAGAGATTCTAAGGGAAGGACAGTTTCTAATAGAACTGTTGATTTAATGCCATAATGAAAAGCAGCTGAACTGCCATACTAAACAAGGACCAGATTAATGGATAAATTGTTCCCTTGTTGTTTTATAGGCGATTAGAAGTTGCTACATGAAAATTGAAAATCACTCTTCTATCACAGACTAACAATACACATTCACAACATTGTGGTCATCTGCCTCTGTTCAGGATTTGCATTTCTGGAAGTTGAACTGAATACATTCCAGTGCGTGGCCTCTGGTATAATCAATAGTAGAAGGAAGGAAAATTTGGTCAGGAAAAACATAGCTGCAAAATGAAGTAGTTGCATATTAGTAGAAAAATGGCATGGAAATAAGAACTGTTCCTTCCTTGTAAGAAAAAAAGCTTCCATCAATCTAGAAAATGGAGATACTTAATCAAAGGGTCAAATCAGATAAGTGGTTTCTTCTGCTAATACTTTGCTGCCAATCTGATTCTCACCCTATAAGGATATTCCCCAGTGACTGCTACTGGTGAGTTCATAGCTATACTGTTCAGTTGTTGTACATAGGAACTTATGTACAACAATTTTTAATGTTTATACAGGAATTTAAAATGAATCATCGCTTGGTCATAGAGTAGAACATAAACTTCAGTTCCCTTCTTTATTGGCAGACTGAAGGATAATTTGTGTCTGTTGAAGATGCAATAATATAGCCACAACATCTTTAAAGTTGCCTTTCAGTAGGTGTGTTTTGTGAAATAAAATAATGCCTCATTTAAATTTTATGCTACTAGATCTACTTTTTAGTGGTTCTATATCAACATCATACACTAACCTTTAGATTGAAGTATCATCAGTACTTGCTCTTTTTTAAAAACCCTACATGTTTATATCTCATTTGAATTTGTCTCACTTACCTGATAGCATTTTTGTTGGTTTTATGACTTTTCCTTGCTAAGTGACCTTTTGTATTCAGAAGGGTATCTTACATTGTACTTAAGTCATGTCTAAATCTTCTTTTTGCAAAACCTCAGCAGACTTAGGTTTCAAAATCTAAAAAATGGAATTACTTTCATTAAACGTATATGCCTTAAAATATAGTACTTATTACCATTGAGATTAAAGGGAGACCTACAGGATGAACTCAGCGGTCTACACTGACAACATTTGAAACTGAGAGAGATGAATCCTGCTGCTTTTTCTCTGTCATTTTCCTATATTCCTACATTTTTTGGCTTATCCCTCGTTCACATTGTTAATCTTTTAAAATAAAAACTCAGAATGGATTGCAGTGTTCTTAGTAGGGATGAAGTCATCCCCCTTTTCTTACAAACTGCTTCCTCCTTAAATAGCCAAAGATAGCATCAATCTATCACACTGGAATCTTCTCTTCAGTTGCTCTAAAATAAAACCCCAAACCCTTGGGGCTTTTTTAGTCATTGATTTGTAGGTTACTGCCCTTTGCTCCTCTGGAATTCACATACATGCCACAGCTATGGCTTCCATTCCTTGCTCCTATATAGATCTGCATTGTTCTGGATAAAGAATTTTGATTTGAAGGAAAAAGAACAGAATAATAAGTGGATTTGTATCATGCTGCCTGGGTGTCTTGTGATCAGGATCAGTGATCTTAAGATTTATTATCAGTGATTTTCTATTTACTTTCAGATCCTTGATGAAAATATTTGCTTTACAGCATGCTGAGTTAGAACTGCAAACCATGTACTTCTTTATTCTATTGTTAATTCTAAAAGTTCTGGTTCTTGGGTTTTCAGATTCTCTGCTCAAGTTTTTTCATTTGTAAAATAAGGACAGTTTTACTTTCCAACTTTCAGAGACATAGCACCAATAAAGTACCATGATGTGACACAACAAAAACCAAACCAAACCAAATCAAACCAAAAGCCATTGGGAAGAGGTGAAGAGAAGGCAGGAGGGAGTGAGATAAAAGTAATCCTACCACAGAAATTACTCTGTAGGCCTACAGTGAGCAGAGGCTAATTTATACACGCTTGTATGTCTCTCCCATAGTCACCTTTTCCATCAGTTCCCTTCCAGAATAACAAATAAGTAGGGAGTCATGCACTTATTGTACTTATTGTAACCCTAATTGTCTGAGCAATACCAGAAGAAACACTGACATAAAGTTATTTAAGATAAAGTCTTTTGATATTAATCTTTCAAAAAAAAAAAGATCTGTTGGAGTTTATTAACCCAATTTCACACAACACATTTATTTAACTTGATTCAAAAAGAGTCTTAGGTTCTTTAAAATTTGATGTAAACAGGTGGGGGTTTTTTACGTTCAAATTATGAAGTCAGGGAGTCATGAACCTGGAAGTGAAAGGAAACTTGGCACTTTCAGATTTTCATTTTTCTGTACAGCTGAAAATTTCTGTCAAATGGTTTGGATACAACCTAGATTTTGAGATCCTGGAAGCAATAAGTATGGTGCACTAACAAGGAAGTAAACATTCTCAAATCAGTCTATAAAAATGAAAAGCCTTGTATCCATCGATCTTCTCACTATAATGAAGATTGAGCATATTTAGATTGGCGCAGTTTTCCTTTTTTTTTTTTTTTATATGCATGTGTTTGTGTGTGTGTGTATGTATGTAAATACTTCAGATACAGCAAACATTTAAAAAATATGATGAGCTTTTGGTCAGGAGATTGGGTATTTCCTTAATTTCTAGTCTTCGTTTTCAGACACTATCCTCTGATATAAGACAATAGAGATAGATGTATCCTTGCACTGATGATATGTCTCTGCAGCTCTTTCTCAGGAGGCTATTAATGAGATGAAAAATCTTGGATAAAAATAGGGGGAAAAAAAGAGAAAAAACTGTGAATGGGCTCAATGACCCACTTAGAAAAATATTTGGTGACCTGCCACGAAATAGTTAGAGAATGAAAAAGACACCATAAAAATTCTGCATCCTGTTGGGAGCTCTGATATCTTCAGTAAGAATATTGGTACAAAGACTTGTTGTTGAAAACAGACAAATAGTGCTTGTGAGTCATTGCTTTGATCCCCAAGTAGCACGCAAGCAAAATTGTCTCTTTTCATAATGGAACAAATTCAGCAAATGGTGACAAACAACTCACCAACTCATATGAAAGAAAACTCACAGTATCCAGGATACATTAAAAGTTCCACTAATTGTTAGGCAAATACCAATTACCTCTAGCTGTTTTACTGCTACTCATGTATTCTGTATACATTTGCAATGCAAAGAAAAAGCCCTCTGTATCTTAAAAGTCATGAGGATCTATGAGGGAGCTTTTTAAAAGTACTCAGCAAATTATTCTTTTTAAAATAATATTCTGTAGTAAGCAGTGCTGAAAATTCTTTTTGGAGAGATTATTTTAGATGTTTGTAGGCATGTTGGGATGTTTATTGGGTAGCACTGCCTATTAGTTACTTGTGTTTGATTAGATGTTCAACTCAAACATTATCTTTATGGTCCTTACAGATGCCTGACTTTGAAATTAAGGATCTATTAGATCTATTAGATCCCACTTAGGAACCAGTATGACTTGCATTCAGGAGCAGGCAGTGTATAGAAAAAGCTATTTCTCAACTTACCTTGGTAGTATTCATATAAGATGTAGAAAACTTATTTTACAGCCTTACTTAGCCCGAAAGGAGATATTCCAAGTGATGATAAACTCTCTCATTCTGGGAAACTGTGTGTCTTCAGACAGGCTAGAAAAATCATGGGACCATGAGACAAAGAGGCAAAAGAAAGCTGCTATATGAATGATGAAAACAATCAGAGAAGGGAAAATAGTTGGAACTGAGAAAATGGTTTTATTTTATTTTATTTAGATTTCATTTACATTACTCTTTAAATTCCCATGGGGAAAAAACCCAACAAACCAAAACTATGCATTCACAGCCCAGGGAATAGACTCTGCAACCTCTCCCTGTTTTGCAATTTGTTTTTCTTATATTTCCTTTTCTAGCAATACCACTTAGTGGGTTGAAGTGTTTGAAAAAAGACAGATTTTTTTTCAATTTGTACTTGAAGAACATTAAATATACACGCAACCAAAAACACACACATGTGTGTGTATAAAAATTCCACTGGAGACCAATATGTGTAGGAGACATACAGAATGCAAAAAAGTACAATACAAATTTAAAACAAGAAAAGGAATTACGCTTTCTGCATAATAACCATAAGAAGTTATACAGTTCTGCAAACACATGTGAAGTAATGTATTCATCTATTAATTTTTACTTTTGAATGATAACAGAATTGGAGAAACAATATTTCTTTAAAAGTACCCTATGATGTAAATTGGAAAATACGACTTAAGGTAATTATACCAGTTTTTCAAAAAAGATGCTTTTCATCATATTTACATCCAAATAAAACTTGATCAGTAAGTAAAGCTAGGAATGTTGATTGCCGTAGCTTATCCTCTTCTTTGTGCCAGCAATCTAGTGAATGGGCACAATAATCTGTTTACAAAATCAGCTAGTGAAATGTTTTGAATGTAAAAGAAAGACCATAAATTCCTGCTGGAGTTATAGATATCCTTAGTAAGAATGTTTACATTGTCACAAGCAATGGTAACAAAAGAGGGAAGAGAAGGTTCAAGAAAGCAGTAGAATAAAGAATAATTTTCATCTGTGATTGTTTGTTCATGTGTATTAGTTATATAAAGTGGCCTTCTGATCTGTATCTAGGCAACACTAAATTGCTCCATTTAATAGTACAGTATAAGCGTAAATAATCATTTTAATAGGGACATATTATAGAAAAAATAAATGACTGCATTACCCTTCTCTTAAGAATAAAGAGAAGTAAAAATTACATTTTTGAACAAAGGGTTAACAATAATTAAATTTACTATAAACTTTGAAGAAAGTACAATCATAAATTTGAAAAGGTACTTTAATTTTTTCTCCAATTGCGTAACTTGAATAAACCTTTGTACCGTCACCCTCACTTTTGCTTTTATTAATTTGGAAGAATAAGTTCACTCCTATCAATGCTTTACCTAGACAGTTCAGAAACAGCTGCTCCTGAGGATCCAAATATGAAAATGAATTCACAGCTTTTTTTTTATTTTCCCCCCAACTTGTTTAATACTTCACAGTTTATTATCAGTATCTTTTACAAGCAGGATAGACTAGAGGGGAACAAAAAATGGTCTGTCTAGTCATTTCTAGATATGCTTAATTCTGCTGAACAATAAACAAGGGACATGCAATATGCAGTGAAAGTGCTTTAATATAGTTAATGGTAACTTTTTTTGTTAACTTTCAGAGGACTGAGTCTCTTACTAGGATTGTGCTCTTGAATACATGATAGTAGGGAGAAATATGAACTATGAAGATAGAGAAACCTGCCCAAAGAGCTTAGCCAAAACTGCAGAATGTGAATTCCTAACCTTCAGAACCAGTTTCCAAAGAAATAATTATTTCTGTTACATTCATTGTTGAAAATAAAAAATAGAAAATTACCATTTATGTAATACTATTTTGAAAAATTCAAAATATGAATATTTAGCAGTTTTGAAACTTTTTTCTTTCTCCAAAATAACCTCTTGCTTAACAGAAGAATGTGGGATGGAAACAAGAAAGTCCACGTACTCAGCATTTATGTTTCATAAAATAAGATGTTTGTGTGCAAATCCAGAAGCAATTTCAGCTTTTCTGTTTATTTATTACATCCTTTAGGACTTTCTCTCCTAATCTTTTGCTATCTTAAAGAATCGGAAGGCATCATAATGGTTCCAGGAAATAAGTGCTTTTGGTTTTATAACCAAATTTAATCAAAGATTTTCAGGCTTCTCAGATACATTTTCTGTTATGGAGAATAATTTCAGAATATCTGACTTTTTCTCACTGGAGTAACCGACCAAAGGTATGGATATAGTCATATTATGAGTTATAAAATACCTCCATATTTTCTTTTGCTTCGGATTGATTTCTTTCTTCAGTATTTATCCATGGTACTGTTGGGTGATAGCTATCATACACTCACAGCTGTTTTGCTAGAATATGGGCTCCGCAGCCTTTTAACATTGCTTGTTTTGTGGAGGATCTCAATTACCTTCAAACATATTGAGTATCATTTGTAGTAAAAATTAGTAAAGACACACATTTTTAGTAGTAATAAATTGAATGCTCGTGAGTCAAGTGTTTGCTGCTCTAATGCGTGCAAGCTAATGCCAGGAGAGTTGGACTGATTCCACCAGGAACAAGATTCATGTGGGAGATTTTGATAGCATGTCTCATTTTCTTAAAGAAATGATAGTAGAATTTAACGTGAAATACCATGAGAAGCATGTTAGCTGCGTCACAACCTTGCCTAGCCTCACAGACAGCAGCAGTCTTTCCTGTCTGATCTGCACTACTTCCCAAGTGGGATCTCTGTAATTTCTAGCTTTCTCGTAGTTTCTTTGGAGAGTAGTAAGTGATCACCTTCTTCCCTGTTCTTTCAACACCACTTTGGTGGATTGGAAGACGAGTCCCATCAAACACCCTTCTCTGAGTGCTTCCCTTGCTTGCCCCTGGTGACACATATCAGGAGGTACTGAGGCTTGTTGTACCCTTAGAAGTTAGTCCCATTAAACTTCTCCTATCCTGTGAAGTGTGATTACTTCAGTGGCAGTTCAGAAAAAAAGTGCAGTTCAATGTTTTAATCTACCCTCTAGAAAAGATGGTCTGGTTTTTCCCTCTGCCTCCCACCCATATCTTTAGAAGACTTTCTGAAGATTATTCTTCCTTTTAAAAAATTTGCCCCTGTGAGTAGGATCCTCCTACTATTCATATCTTTGTCTGAGAAGCCAAATTCTTGATAATGTTGTGAGTATTTTCTAGTGACTGATTAAGAATTGTGTTAATTTGCTTTCGAAATATGTTGTTTTGAGTACAACAGCAGTGGGCATTGGCAAGAGGAGGTGGAAGGTGTTCCTAAAAATCACCTCTGAAACTTGGCAATTGTCATTCCGCCATTTCCAGTGGTCTGTTGGAAATCAGCAAAACTGAATACATTCTGGAGAAAAAAAATTAAGAACCAGAGCATAATCTGAAGATATTTAGAAACCTCAAAATGTGTTCTAAAGACAATTCTACTTTAATTTCTTTATTCCAGTATTTCTATCTTTTTCACATGGTATGCAAATCAGTACATGAATAGATAAACATAAACAGTGTAATAACTGAAACCATCCTTATTAGCTGAACAAAGTAAGTTTATCCTGAGGTTAAAAAAAAAAAAAATTAAAACCTGGGAAATAATAATTCGTTATTGTTAACCTTTATAATTATTTAGTGCCAGAAAACATATATTGTTAATTAGAGAAACACAGAAGAAAACATCAAAACCCAAATTGAAGAACAAATATACTAGTGAGGAAAATCCCACATTACCTAGCATATTAAATTAAACAAATCTAATCAGCATTTCTTTTTCTAAATTATGAATGTAATAATTGAAAATCTAATTCCTCCCTAAGGCCCAGAGTAATTCTATTAGGAAACCATTATATACCACTTAAAGAAGTTTGTGTGATGGCTATGAAATAATGGCTATTCTAACACAAACTCAGCTACCACAGCTGACTCACATTCAAATGTCCAAGCTTTATCTCACTTGTTATTACAACTTTAATAAGAAGGGGGGGGGGGGGGGGGGGGGAAGAATCAAATAACTGCACCAATGACATGAATATTAGATACAAACCAAAAAATATTGCCATATAATAAAAAGTGAACAATGAGTAGGACATCAGGACCATGTGTCTTAGAATAGTTGACTTAACTTCCACCTGCTAATTTATTTTCATGGTTATATAGTTATTTATATATTATATTTTTATGATCATATATTTGTGATTTATGCTTCTATAGTATTGAGAATAAGCCTTCTTCCAAATAATACTTTATTAACTGAGAACTACAAAGTTGAATCTTCCAAATCATCAGATTTTGGTCGAGGCTGGTACAGAATAGAAACAATATTTCACCTGTTATGATAACATTTTAGGACAAAATTGATCATGACCTTTCAAATTTATTCAGATCTTTATAGAAAATGCATGAAACAATGTGTTAAAACGATGAAGCAACTCCATGTTTTCATTGGTTTGAGCATGACATATTATTATCTTCAATTTTTATTTTTTACCAAGTTGAAGAAATACCTCAGATTACCAAAAAAACCCATCTATTTTAATACTCCACCCTATGGAAGTTTTCTTGCTAACATCATAATTACAGATATTTTTCTTGGTGTTTCTCTAGGAATGCTCTAATTTAGAATAGCCAAAGTATACTTTAAAATATTTCAGATCTCTGTGTAAATGATTGGATTACTGAGTCTATGGAAGTAATAAGAATGAGGTTCCACTTGCCTTTTTCTTTCTGAGAAGAGTAATTCTAACACACTGTATTTCTACTGTGGTGGTAAACTCCTCCTATGAAACACTAATTCAGAATATTTTATGTGTTTGAATGTACAGCAGAATTGATTTGGTTCACTTTGTTGGAATTATGAATGCTGAGAAACATTATTTAAATCCATTTATTTCTCAGAGGGAATTCATGATTTGCAAAGGCAATCTGAGACAGTCTTTTTTAGTATTTCCGTTAAGCTTCAGTGTCAAAGACTTAGAAAATCAGTTTTGCCAAAAACTTCTTTAAAAAAAAGTAAATTTGCATATATGACTTTTTTCCTATCAGCAGCAACCACCAAAAAAACCCAACCAAAACTAAACAAATCAACAATAATTAAATATATTTTACTAGTAGTTGTAGAAATCTGTTTATATAATTCCTGAGAACCACCTTATCTTATTCAAATCTTTTGAATAGCAGTTGGAGACCGAAGTGCCTGAACACTCTTGTCTTTCTAAAAAAATTTCGTTTTAGCCATTTCTGAAGCTGTTTTGTAGACCATCCAGCACAGGCAACATGTACGAGATGTAAGGGATAGGAGTCACAGTGGCAATACTCCTCTCAGCTGTGGCTTCTGACATTGGGGTGGTTCCTGAGGGCCCTGTAAATCAGCAAAAGAATGAAACTTAAGCTTCATCACAGCCCAGCTAGCCACTCTGAAGCTGCAGGGTTGGAGGGTCTAACTTTGGGATAGAGTCAACTAAGACATCCTTACATGCTAACCAGGCTTGTGGTGAAAAAGATTGAGTACACCCACATGTCATCCTCCCGAACACTGACCTTTTGCTAAGTTCATCAACAGAACTCAAAACATTTGTAGTCTTGTTTAGAAATGAACTTTGATTAAAACATGAGCTTTTGCAATTTATTCATAATGTTAAGAAGGAATTAAAACTAGAACCAGAAGGTATTCTATTTTTCTGTAAGCCTTTCTTAAAAACTGATGCCAAAGGAAATTTGGTATTAGCATATGCCAGTATCCTCCAGCATAGAAAAAAAATGTTCTGTGTAATCCGCTGCATTAATACATCATGATTTTGTTCAAGTGGGATAATTTGCTTGCATCCACTGACAGAGTTCTTGAGCAGGCATTTCAGATGGTACATGGGAAATTTCATTTAAAGGGCACATTTTATTAAAAAAAAAAGTGGATCAAGATAAAGAATTCTGAACCATTTACTCTGGTTGAAAACCATTTGTGCTATGTCTTTCTTTAAAGAGCCTGTATAGTATAATTAATATTAACTTTTAAAAGACATATATATACAGTTGTAGCATATAAAAAGGCTTTCTCACTTTCAACTTTATTTTTGTCTCACAGGAATTTTATTAAAGATTCTGTCACTGATTAGTCACTGTCAGACTGTGATAAGGTTCATTTCTCCCTGGCCTTTTTCCTTAGTACTGTGTCAAAGAGCTGAATATTTTTCAGATTATTAAGAATATTGCAAATTTTAGTCAAATATTATCAAGAGAGTTGATTTTTTACATTTTCTCAGAAAATTCCTGCTCATTTTTTAACAATTCACTATTAACTTAAAAATATGTACTCCCAGTCTGATGACTTAAAAACCCACTGCACTCCACATCCTGAAAAGCTCAACTCCTATGTGAGTCTAAATATAGAATTATTTATGGTGTAATATGAATGTTCTTGAATTTTTTTTCTAGTAGAATTTCTTTAAATTAAAATCCTAGTAGAAGATAGAGAAGTTGTGCAAGTGTTTTCCTCTCAGTACCATATGTGCTTGTTTTCTTTGCTTACCAACAACACACATTTTGTGTCACCAGTGTTCAAAGTATGTTTTTAAAGGCAATGCTTAGAATTGATCCATAACCAACTGACGCCTCCTGCACAGGACACTGATGAGGCCCAGGTTTCAAGGCAACCAGATAGTTTCAACACAAAATCTTCCTGAAAGAAGAAGGGTCGACTTGGATTCCTTTCTTCATCATGGATTAACTGGTACTGATGCAGTAGCTCCTGATTTTCAGATGCTGCTGAGTGAATAATAGCTGAAGCCTTGGGCCAAGTACAGTTGCTGTATTCTGGTTTTGTGCTTGTAGGCAAACTCTTCTGTAGGCATAAGAAAGGAAGCAACAGCAGTGCAAATAACAGAAGTTTATGGACATACAATGAGGTGCTCTGTTTGTGATCAATGTCTTTCTTTGAAGTTAACCGTTAAACAGAACTTGCTCTTTGAGTGTATGTATTTGCTAGTGCTATGGATGGCAATGCAGTTGTCCTTCCTTAAAGCCCTAAACTTTGAAAGAAAACATTATAAAAAAAATTCTAACTGGAAAATGAGTTTTTTTCTTTTTATCTGCTTAGTTACATAGTTATTTCCATTCGTACTAAAAGAAGATTGCTTTAATTTTAATAGCGTTTAATTCTGTAGCTTATATTCAACCACCGTTCATTTTCAGTTTTATAGTCTACACTGTGAAAAGGTTATGCATTGTTTGCTATTTTAGGGGAATGAAGCTTATAGCTGAAAAAAGGAAGCAATGCAGCCCACTGAGGTAACTCATTATGTCTATTTCTTGTAACTGAGAATGGTGCATGTGCGGATGAGACAGCTGTCCATAGAGCAGAAGACAAGTGAGATCACTGGTAATGATTGTTCGTTAACCATCACCCTCTTCCATGTTGTCAGTCTTTATAGAAGTCTGCTATTGAAATCACATTTCCTTTTCTAACAGATTCATGTTTGACTACCCGGTAGGCAGATAGTTTTTACTAGATGCTGCTATATCTTTCTCGCATTTTCCAACTTTTTTCACCCTACCTGGAGTACTCTGTCCAGCTCCTGGGCCCTGAACATAAGAAGGAAATGGATCTGTCTGAGCAAGAGGAGGGCCATGAAAATGAGCAGAGGTCTGGAGCACCCCATCTATGAAGACAGACTGAGAGAGTTAAGGTTGTTCAGTGTGGAGAGGAGAAGGTTCTGAGAAGACCTTACAGCACAGTCTTTCAGTACAAGAAATGGTCTACAAGAATCCTGGAGAGGAACTTTTTACAAGGTCAAGTAGTCATAGAGCAAGGGATAACGGCTTAAACTGAAAGGGGGAGAGATTTAGATTAGATATTAGGGAGTAATTCTTTACTATGAGGGTGGTGAGGCACTGGAACAGGTTGCCCGGAGAAGCCAGGGATGCCCCATTCCTGGAATTGCCCAAGGCCAGGTTGGACAAGGCTTTGAGCAACCTGGTCTAGTGCAAAGTGCCCCTGCCCATGGTAGGGGGTTAGCAATTTTATTTCTCTTAAAAGTAGCCTTATGTAAAAGCAGCAGAAACTGTTGGGTAACTTTTTAAAAAAAAATCTTAAAAAAATAACCTAATGAAGTGCTTCACATTGTGAACCTTTTTTTTTCTCATTTTCACAGTGGCTCGTAAGCACGTGGTTTTTGACATCAGTACATTAATGCGGTAATACTGTCAACTTGGTCACTTGGTGGTTTTCCTAGCAAGAAAAAATTACACCAAATCTCCTGTAATCCTTTTGTTCAAACGATCCCAGTCTCTCAAAGCTGGTAAATAAATATAAAAATCCCCACGCTGTTTTCACAGCTGGTTACCTTTTATGTCATGCAGGTTAACTTTCCTGTCATTTTTAGGGAAAAACCTAATGTCTTTGCATGTCTTTAAAATATGTAATTTTTTTTGTGTCCTATTAGGTTTTCTCTACAGGGATGTACAGGTAAAGATGTTGTCTCTTCACCATAATGACACCTCTTCTAGATAAGACAGACACTTTTAAAAAGTGACCAGATGCTTTAGAAGTGGAGATTGTACCATAACTGTAGAATAATGGATCTGCCTGGGATGGAGTTAAGTTTCTTCAGAGCAACCCATATGGTTCACGTGGCTTGTTTCTATGGCTAAAAGGGTGTTGATAACAGGCTGGTGTTTTGGCTATTGCTGAACTGTGCTTACACAGGTCCAAGACCTTTTATTTTTCCCATTCTACCCCAGAGAATTAAGTTGAGGTAGACAAGAGCTTGAGAGGGTGAGCAAGAGCCAAGACAGCTGACCCACATTGACCAAGGAGATATCCCATGTAGTATCATCACACTCAGAGGACTTAACATGAGAGGAAGAAGAGAGGTGGGTTTAGCTTCCAAGTAGCTGTTTTTCGGAGCCTGGCAAGAAATTGCTCTGCTTCTGAGAGGTGTCAAGTCTTGTCCTTTCTTTCAGTTGCTTTTTTCTTTTTCTTTCACCTATTACACTGTCTTTATCTCAACCTAAAATTTTTCTGTTGTTTTTTTTTTTTTTTTTTTTTTTTTTTTTTTTTTGCACTTCCTCCTCTGAGAAGAAGGAGGATGTAACTGCATTATTGCTTTGTGGATACTCATAGTGCATTTTTCTTGTCAAATGCCTTTGAATTTGACTAAGTAGATCAGTGATTATAAAATATTTTCAAATCATAGGCTGAGAACACCGGAAGTGCCACTCACTCCTCCAACACACAACTTTTTAGTTTTAGTTTGGTTTTTTTTTTCCTCTCAGCAATAACATTCTTAGAGAAATTGATTGATTTGAGCTCAGTTTATTTTGTTTTTAATCACACTGTTTATAATGTATTCAACAGCAATCTTTTTATTGGACCTGCTGTTTTATTGATTATATTTTGTGTAATGGCAGGTTTAACTTGTGAAAATTTGGATAAATAGTAAGTAAGAAGGCAGTAGATCAGTGAATGTGTTCTGCAGTGTTTGTTGCTGTCATCTTTTTTTACTTTATTTTTTAAACCTATGTTCATAACAACTGCAAAATTGTCTTCAGTGACTCTCCAGAGTTATGTGCTACTCACCATGAATAATGACAACAGAATTGAATGGTGAGAATATCTTAAGTCTCTTACATTTTAGATAGCATTCATTGGCCTAACCTCATTGCACAATAGGTTCAGAGCATTTTGCAATAAACAAGGCAAATTTAAGAGCAGCTAGAGTGGCATGTACAAATTTCAATTAGACTCATTAAAACTATTTCATTGTAGAAATGTCGTAATGGCTTAACTGAAGGAAACTTGTTGAAATCCATAGTACTCTGATAAATTTATGCTAAGAAGCTTTTCACTGTTTAGAAATATGTATAAAAATAGGTTTTAAATCTTGTTAAAATATATCCTATTATCGTTTCTCATTCTTTTACTGCTAAGTGGTCTTATACACATATATAATACAGGACATTTTCAAAAGACTTTTATGATTTTAAGTCTGGGTATCTCCTGAATTGTAAAGAACACACTTTAGGTTTCAGTACTGAAGCAATATAGAAACAAATAATAATAATATTCTCACTTCGGCATCTCTGGCCTATTCTTTTGTACTGCATGTGGAAATGAGATGTTCTTTCTAAACAAGCAGATTTAGGTTTTGTCTTCATAGTAGAATCAATTTAAAATAATCCGTAAAGGTAGAATTACAAGAGACTCTTTTTGAGTTAGAAAATTGAATTAAAAAGTCACTATCATTTGCATTTAGCATAATATATGAACTTATATGAAAACTGTGAGCTAATTTGTCTTCACTGCATGTTTCTCTTTGCTTACTGTATCTTGAGTTAAAATTTGAATGAGCGTTATTTAGAGCTGGGTAGGGTAAGTAGCCATAGCATGCAGAAATTTTCCGTGACCACTACTTCACAATGACAGGTCATACTACTAAAGTTTCTGAATATTAAAAAATTTGCTTTGTCAGTAGGACCTGCAAATTTCAAGGCATTTTGAAGATGGAGGAAAAGCATTGCTGTTTTGTTTTCAGGATGAAGAAGTATCTGTGTAACATTGTTTCTGCACAGACTCATGCATAGCCACTCCACAGTCCTTCCTTTTGTCTTAGTCTCTAGGTACCTGTCTCAGGTGCAGCAGTGATGCTTACTCAGCTTTGCATGGGCCAGTCATGCTACAGGAAAAGTTCAGCAATGTTTTTTTTTCTTCTGCTAAACATGTGCCAAGGACACCATCACTCCATCTTACATACCACCATCTTTGCAGTAAAGTTCAAGTGGTACTGTTAAAGTTAGACAAAGAGTCAAAACAAAAAGGAATATATAGTTATGTTGATTCCAAACAAGACATCATCTGGCCAAGCATCACGTCTCCAAATGCTGTTGAGAATGTTTGGAAAAGGTTAGGGAAAGGCAACACAGGACAAACTTATATAATAATTCCCTCTAATACTACTCTGCTCTCCAACTGTTTATATCTCAGAGTCTTCCTGAACCAGCTGCAACCTGTGTTCTGAGTAATCCCCAGTGAATTTCGCTTCGCATTTGAACACTTTAACATTTGAGTTCAGCAGGTCCACTTTTACAGTGGTAAATGTGATATGTATAGACAAAATCTGCTAGAAAATATGAAGACACTACTGTATGCTTGTCATTTGCTCTTTGCTTTGAAAAGGCCCTACTCTGGTATTTCACAAATGTAAACAAAAAAGACGTGGAAGCAGTCTCTTGTATCTTATTTATGTTGTTTATGTCGTAGTTCTGATCAGTTGCTGTACAACTCAATCTTTGTGAGTTCCCTGATGAGCAAATTGCAGGCTATTCCGGTTAGGGCAGCAATCATGAAGAGGCATAAAGACAAATGTGAACTTAGAAAATACAGCACAGGCTTAAAAGCATTAGCTTCTTAATCTTCTACAGATTTCCTGATGATTAATTTCTTGTTGTGATATCTTGGGTATTCAATGTGTCTTATTAAGTCTGGCATTGTTTTTTATGAGAACTGTGTCTCAGAAATTAAACATTTTGTTTTTAAGAAAACTTGTGAAGGGCAGAAGATGAAGCAAAAGTACTTGATTTACGATGAAAAGTATATATCGTTTCAAGATGCATTTAGTAGCTACTAAAATGTATAATAGAGTGTTTTAATCTTCCATTATTTATATTTTCCCTCCTGAAATGGAAAAAAACCAGTCAAATATAATTGATTGACTTTCTGCTTTCTGGTTTTATTTAAATTTTACAGTCACTGCAATATCAAATTTTATTTGTAAATTTTGATATTATTTTGAGCTGGTAAGAAAATACTGGCTTTCATGCATCAAGTCAACCTCATTTTCTTTACACTAGGAGATTTTATACTACCTACTGCAATATAAATGTAGAACAACAACAATAACAAATTATCCTAAGAGTTGTGAGAGTTGTACAAGGTACTATTCTTTGAAAAAAGACAATGTTTGTTTGTTTGTTACTGTTGAAAAAATGGATTGAAGTACCCTCCTCCAAAAAGTCACAACACGGGAATCTTTTGCATTCGTACTGTTCCTACCTTCCCCTTAAGTTCCTAATAACACATAAGTTATTACAGGCTGGCATGGACCATGGAAAACAATGTTTGCATTCATGTGACTGCATTTCAAATAGAAAGTTTTAAGATTAGAATCGAATGAGTATACACTAACTCATATCTAAACTGAAAAAGTAAAAGAAATTAGGTTTTAAAAGTTTTTGAAAAGAAATTATGTTTTTGAAAATAAAATTTAGTACAAGTGGTTTTGATTTTTGTTAACAGTGTTCCACTCTTCATGTAGAGCAGGTGACTTACTTCCATCCCACATGCCTTTCTTGTAGAAGGTTTTTTTTACGCTTAGTGTTAATACAGGAATTCAGATATCATTACTAACCAGTGTGGAAGGGATAAATGAGGAAGCAGAGGAAAAAGATCTGAAGGCAGAAGTGTTTCTCAGTGTCCAGTCTCCTGATTGCACTACAGCAAAAAAAGAGAAAGACAGAAAGAAAAAGCAAGACAAAGGCAGGAAGGCAAGGCAAGGCAAGGTGGGGGAAGGGAAGGAAGGAAGGAAGAGAGAAAGGGAAAGGAAGGGAAGGTTTGGGAAGGGAAGGTTTGAGAAGGGAAGGTTTGGGAAGGGAAGGTTTGGGAAGGTTTGGGAAGG